>NW_003546504.1:50067-138165 GCF_000090795.2 Amphimedon queenslandica
TTGATATGTACAGTAATTAGGTAGATGGGTGCAAAAAGATGTCACAGAAGACAGGGAAAAGAGCGCTGACAGGGAACTTGATTATCAGCTTTTTGAACGACTAAACCAACTGGAGAAAGAGGAAGAAGAGCAAGAAAAGTTACTGAAACAGAATAGGGAAGCTGAAGCGAAAAAGAGTTTGAGAAGAAAAATTGTAGAAACAAGTACGGAACTAATGAAAAAGGATGATGAGGGCAACAAGATGAATGAAAGAGGAAAGGTAGAGCATATGGGCGACAGGAGTCATTTACATACTATTCATTTCAAACATTCTGAACAATCAGGATTGCCATCCAAATCTTCATCTCATGAACTGCATTCTAATGATTCAGTTACGCAATACCTCAATCCTGGGGATATTTATGTATATAAGAAAGCTATTGCTGATTCTGTACCTGTGAAGTTAGCAGACGATGAAGTTAGAGAAGCTCAACGTGAATTTAAAAAATCTGTTCATTTCAAATCTCATCATACAACACCTACTACACCTCATGTGAGTATCGCAGCCTAAACCTACTATTGAGTCTACTCGAAACGATATGTTACAGCCTAGTGCCAGCCCAATAAAACTTTGTACTCCATTAATGTCTCTGATTTCAACTTTAATGTAGCCACAGATGCATGTACTACACAATGTAGACCTACAAATACATGTAACTGTAATTTCCTTAATGTACATTGTACATGTATGATTCTGCCATCTTGTGTGCTTTGTTTCTTTAATGTACATGTAGCAAATGTTATTGATGCTATAATGTATTATAGCAAATGATTCCTATCTATTCCTTAGGCATTTTCAGGTGTTGTCATGGAGCGGAATCCTGTTGCAATAGCAAATGAAGGGGTTAGTTTTAAAACAATAATTTATTCAATGTCAGTGCTATAGTTTTATGTCCATATTCCATATCGTGTGTAATGTACATCACTACTGTTATTTTCTCGTGTTATAGTACATGTACATTATAATTGTTTATTTTGCACAATTGCTGTTAGTCAACTTTTATGCATTGTGATTCATTGAAGGTACTTCATTTTCGGTTCTTTTTGTTTCTATTTCTCAAAGTATGATATTGTTTATGCAAGCATGTTTTTGACAGATATCTGCATAGATAGGACATAGCACAAATGTAGTGTGGCCTCAACCAGTTGTGCTACTTTTACTGCTTAGCTATGTACAGTACCTTTACAATCCCTTGGTAGCATGCTTATCTTGACAATTATTTGCATCATTCTAAGGTTATCAATTATTGAAAATATTTAAATCTTGTCATTGTTCACTGTATATGCAATGTCACAATCATTTTACCCTAACAAATATCTCTTCATCAAGTTCAGAGTAACAAGATTTGCTGACTTCTGTTGTCATTCTTATTCCTTTTTTTTAATTTTCTCCTTATTTTCTTGTAAAATGTTTTTGCCTCCTGTGTACATTATATGACACATCTATTCAAATTTTACTGAATGTTTTTTTCTAAAACTTATAACACATCCTGGAGATTAATTTATGGGATGTGATTTCATGAGTATTTAAGATTTGTTACTTTTTGCTATTTTGTCATAGGCTGCAACAAAGGTTAAAGAAAGTAAAAGAGAAACAGTTTCAAAATTCAAATTATCAAGAAAGATGTAATTTATACTTTTATCAACAAAACTTATTGTTCTTTGTAGTATTGAATCATTAGCATTGTAAAGTACTTTTAATTTAATTTATTCATTCAAGTACACCAACAGAACTTGAACTGCCTCAGTTACTTGGCATAAGTTATACCCAGAATGTTGTACCTGAATATATAAAGCTTCATAAATTGATACTGCCATGATAATGATGAATTTTTTCTTAAACCCCCAATATTATACAGATTAATGAAAATTAAGGTTCAATAAACCAGAGTTAAAGAAGTAAGTGTTAAAAGTGTGCAGAAGCAATGATGAGTTCAAAAATGATTAATTCATCAAAATTATAGACATTCCAAGAAACAGTTAATTATGGGCGTGCAGAAGTATATAATTATTATAGGTTATTATAAATCCGTTGATGGCCTGCTGACTTGACTGACCATCCATGTACTATCAATCTACTATGGACTAACATACATAAACAATAAATTTTGTTTTATACCACAGATACATATGTGCATGAATACAGTAACATAAGTCAGTAAATGAGTGGATAAAAATGCATAAAGGCCACAAATTACTCCAAAATTTGCATTTCAGCATTAAAAAAGTACTGTGTACTACATATGTATGTACTCTTGACATGAGATAGGAACAAATTGTATATAGAGCCACAAATGCTACCCCTACAAAATTACTGACTACATGATACTACTTTATTCAACCATCAACCCTCTCTAGCTGCTACAGGTCATGAGACGGAGTTTCAACACTTTTATAGCAGAACTGTTACCATTATGGTTGCAGTTCATAATAACAAGTTGTTTAATAGTGCTATACAGGTTCTGTTGTTTTTATATTTACATCAGCAACTGAACTTAACTTGGACTCTACTCCACGATAAATTGATTGTCAATCACGTAATTCCGTTTGCATTCAAAAATTCAAACCCTATTACTCATAATCCAAATTGAGGGCTGTAAATTTTGGAGTTCATAATTTTTGATGATAAAAAAAATTAATTGTGCAAAATCCTTTTACTATGGTATTAGATAGTTGATGGCAAGTTTCACAAAAATTAAACAGTAAAATACTCTCAAAATTGCATACCCAAATAGTAAGAATCACATATTAGGTGTCAAAAATTGATCAATGATTAGGCAAATTTTTACTCCTTAAAATTGTAATTTTAAGATTTTAAATTGTAATTTGTAATTGTAATTTAAACAGAATCAGCTCAAACCTTCCATATCACATACATGCTTTTACAGTTGGTCTCCTTTTTCTTGTTGACAGAGCTAAAAGTACATTAAAGTTGCATAAAAATTAAAATTATATACATCACAATTGTTACTTCATTGCCAACAGTGTTGTTCGATGTATCAGCAGGTTTCCACAACAAAAGGTACCATTAGAATGCACATTCATTATTCATTCAAGAACTAACAAGTTGAGAAAATTTTTCAGTTGACCAGAAATTTTTTTTCTATAAGAGATGGAATTTAAAAACAGGAACACAAATGAACTCACCATTTACTTAAATTTTGAAGGACTCATAAAAACCATACTCCACTCAGCAGGAGAATGTCTTTCCTTGTTCCAAAAAGGTTCATGATACTAAGAGGCTGTAAGAGCATTCAAGGTAAGCCTCTTTAAAACAGTGCATCATGAATCTAAAAGTTAGTGATAGTAATGTGAAAATCAAGAGTCCATAATGATTAACAGAACATTGCCTCAGCAGTCAGCCGCCTGCTCTGGGTATTCTATCATAAATAAACATATTTAGAATGAGTTTAACTTTTACATTCCCTGAAACTTATAGCAAAGTAAACCTGCTTGGAGTACTGGGCCAGAATAACGATGATTATTTAAGCTCCTCTTAGACATTAAATTTGATATTAAAATAATAATGACAATACATGTAAATAAAACATGTACAATAAATAAAATAAAATGGAGGGAGCCAGAGTGAAAGAAGTAAACTTTAAAGTGTGTAAAAGTTAGTTCAAAAACAATCAGGATGAGAGTGCATACATGTACCAGTACATGAAAAAGATACATAAAGTAGCTGTTAACACAAAATGATTGGAAATGTAAAAAATAAAAGCATGCTTTTCATAATTTTTGATAATGTACAACAAAGTAAGTCTTTTGAAAAAAGTCCCTTGTTCGTTGCCAAAGAAAATGAAATTAATAACGCCTAGTCACTTGTAAATTTCAACATGCATACAAGAAATGTAACCCTTGTGTCCTCCACTTTCTCCTCCAACAATCCTCTTATCCTCATACAATTGTAGTCGTGCTGTTAATAGGTGCCAGACATCTTCTTTCTTGTCGAGGTGGTGTCATAAGAGCTGAACAATCCATTGGAACAACTTGCTGGTTGCTTTTAAGTCCTCTTCCTCCACCTGCTGTGTCAGCTATCATTTCTTGATATTTGATGATATCTTGTGCTTCTTCCAACATGTTAATGTTAACTTCATGTGTTTGAATGTTATGAGCATCTTGTAGAATTACCTGAGAAAAAATTAAAGGAACAATAATTTAAAGGATTTACATGTAATTTTTCGTTAGCAAATAGCGAGGGATTAATGTTTCTCAATCACTACATGCACTTCAGAGACCTAATAGTATTTCCTTTATCTTTTGCAAATATATGTACGATGACTACAATCTAATTGTGCTATTAGTATTATGACAAACTTATTGCATACATCATCAATCAAAATATAATTAATGGCATGATGGAACATGATGTGACACATACGTGTATTCAGTGTCACTCATCCATCTGTCCAGTGTACATATACATGTAGTTTGACATTCTTCTTTCTACTATCTACACTTGCAACACAATCTAGTAAATGGCTTTCGTAGCAACATTAGCTAAATCAATTATTCTACCTTAAACAACCACAATTAGTATAGTTGATTTCAGTTGAGTTTGACCAAATGTTGTCATCATCAAAATGTCCCGTGTAGCCCCACTCACACACAAATTCATCATGTTGCTTTCTTCTTGTATTTCTATTTTGATAGCTGCTAACCCTGCAATTGGCATAAAGGATCTTTGTGGTTGGAAAAAAGTTGCGAGATATGCAAAATTTCAACTGAGTTTCTGAGTGGCGATATAATGATGACAAAGAAAAAAGGGTTAGAGAGGCACAGCAGACTAAGTGAGACTTCTTTCTGGTGGCAAAGTCTTCTAAAGTCTATTCAGTTTCACCTGACCTATTGATTTTTGTTATAACTTTTGATAAACATGTAATTTAGAAATTTTGTTTGCACCATTAGAATCGCTAGGTCCTTCCAGTCCTTTAGATAAAAAGATGTGACGTAGTTATTTATTAATTGAAAAAAGCCAGGGGTCAGGTAAAAGTGAATAGACTTTAGTTCAATTTTATGTTGGTATGGAGTGTTCCTTTTGCTTTCTTTGATTAAAAAAAATAAAAAACGTGATTATCAACATGTTTAATGAGATGCAAATGATATTCACAAAGGTTAACATCACAAAACATCAGCGGCTCCCTTTTATGACCAGAAGAACCATTTGAGAACCTTCCAGAGTACCTAGAAACTCCAAAATTGGTACACCTTTTCGGAAGACTCCGTTTTGCAACTATACCACATTTCAAGCTGATAGCATAAAACATAAAGAAGTTATAAGGATGGGTCAGTGGTCAAACTCAACTGAAGCCAACTATACTCGCCTACACAAAAGCAAGGCAAGTCCAAAGATTAAATTACCATGCATGAAAGCAGCATTATTTCTTTAAACTCACATACATAACTACTCATTGAACTATTAGCATGTACCATGCAATCATAACTCAATTAGTCCACCTTAAGGCTATTACATTAAGTACAGGTGATGTCATGCCTCATTAAAGTAAGGGTTGTACCAATATAATACTACAGCTGTTCAGTAAAAGTAAATGAGCTCATTATAACAAGCTTTCCATAGAATATTTAACACACACTCATTAATAATATCAGTCAGCTCTATCGTACTCACTCAAAGTGCAAATAATACTTACTCCTCTAAATGCTTTCTGCACAGGTTGTGCCATCCTATTGATCACAGATACAAAAGCATTTAGCCATTGTACACAAACATGAATATCAGCAAGTTGAAAGCCTACAAGTATATGTATATTAGAGAGAGAGAGTCATAAGCAAGCGACATGTAAATAACTCTTACCTGTGACAAGATTAAGATGCATTTGACATTTCTCAGATACCAAATAAAGAGCTGAAGCAGCAAGTATACTGTTGCAGAATTGCCTACTAGTTATATCTAATGTACACAGGTCTAATACCTACGTGAATAAAAAATATAAAGTACTAGCTTTGCCAGGATTTAAGACTATTGCATGTACTTAATTAATATTAGATTCTTAGAATCTCCTAAAAGTACATTACATATAATTGTACTATCAACAGTTTTTAAGTGTTACTCATTTCTACTACTACTAGTGGCATAATTAATAATGTTTGATGTGGTAAAATACGTAAACATGTATGCAATTGCATGTACATGTACAACAAAAGAAAACAAAAGTGTACAAGTAACATAATTATTTCAATTTCCAAAAAAGTTTCATCATCTATACCAAATAGCTCATCAAATCAATAATAATTTTGTTGATTCTAGGCATGATAATCAAATCTCTACACACAATTCATTAACGCATATATACAAGTACAAAAATACATTTCTTTTACAATCTCATACCTGCATTACTCTAATAAACTCAAACGGAGAAAAGGCAGGATACTCAAATTCTCTTGCCTTCAGTCCATGTGGCCTGAAGTAACTGCTCACAAGTTGCATATACAGGTTAACCCAAGTATTCACAGATACTGAGCAATGATGCAATCTCCATTTAAGAGCCTATACAACAAAAAATCAATAGAAAATACTGATACTGTAGAGGCTGTACATGTATAAGAAACTATAATCATTACAACTACATAATATTCTCGGAAACAGTAATGGCAATTAATGTGCTAATGTGTCAGTATTAGGGATGGAAATTTCCACTTCCAACTATATATTTTATTCCATGAATAGATAAAACAAATACAACAATACACTACCAGTACAATACATTAACAATATATAGAAACACAATACACATGACTATAACATTCTATTTCACATTCCAAGTCTAAGAGCTCACTTGAATTGTCATGCTTTATGGTCAGGAGTGCATATGGCATAATGCATCACATATATCATACATGTCATACTTTTATCCAATCACAATTAAGGTATTGCTGTGTAAATTAGTTTTTAAGGAGCAAAACCAAAACATGGGTTGTACCCAGAAACTATTGTATAAACAACCATATCAGATGTGGTATATTATAAACACTAGTGGGTGTGGAAAAATCTTAAAATGTGACAGAAGCCTATAGCTGTAAGTGGAGTTGGTAATAGCAAATCAATTGACATAAATTATAGAATTGGAGATACATGCACTTTAACTTTCTATTATCAGCTTTAAAGTAATTTATCATTATTCTTAGGGTTATCAGTGTAACAATTCAATACTTCTGCATGGCTCTTCGATCAAGTCATGCACTATATAAATCTAACTTTGAAAGAATTAAAGCTATATAAGCAAAAGCAATGTGTCAGCACAAAATGTTGTGAACAATACTAAATGTTGATTTTATCACTATAAAACCTCAAAGGTGAGAATCCATACATGCATGAACATGGCTTGTGTACATTATACATTGTATACACCATAATATTACATACTAAACTTGGACTGACAATCTGACATTTTAACAAAGAATAAGATATCAAATAATAAATGCAATCATTAACAGCTTTACATAAAAGTATAATGAAATGTAGTGAGCATGAAGCAAAATCAAATTGGTATCAAGACTAAATTGTGATTATAGCACCTGCTGTTCAAGGTAGAGACTCACTTTGCATATCATTAGTTCCATGAATACTATCTCTTCACTGTTGCAGGCACCATCAGTCACATATGCAAAATCAGCTAGTTTAGGAGGATAGATTTCCTAGTAAGAAAGAAGTAACACTAGCATACATAGAGTGACAGCTATAATATACCTCTATCTTCGATGCTATAAAAAGACAAGTGACTCCTATTAGTTGCAACTGCTCTTTTTGGACATTGGTCTGGGTGTCCATAAAACGATCAAAAAGTTCAAGAGACAAATAATATGTCTCTCTGTGTATCCTATATTCTTCACAAACCTGACAAAATAATATTAGAATATAAATACAGAAGCAATAGGAATTAGTTGAATTACTACAATGTATTCCCTAAAGCTAAACTTAATAACTATAAAAAAAACTAAATGGTTGAGGCTGCAGAACTGCTGCTATATGCTACTATACAATATACTTCAATCAGCTGGCAGATTGACCACAAAACACTCATTTCCTTATACACTAATACAATAAAATATACATACATAACCTAAACCCACATCTAAAAAGTTATTGCAAATCATTTATATTACAACACTTAGATTAGCTGGTATTAGAAAGTGCTAGTAGAGCAGAATACTAAGCATGTGCATGTAAATGTCACAAGAAAATTATGATTCAACAAAAAAATCGCCAAAAAATTACATCACTATATCAAAAGAGGCCAACAATTACTATGTCTTACCTCCAACATCCAATCAAGCAATATAGTTCGCATTGTAGGCATTATAGAGGGATGCCGTAGTCTCAGTTCTGTTCCAGGAGCTGCTTGTGATGTATCTTTAAGTCTCATTTCTCTCCAAAGATTAGTTGAATCTGTCCATGACAAAGATGGAAGCGGAGATGGTAAGAAGGTAATGGGAGAGGGCGCTACACGTGCTAGCATTGGTGCAACCCCTCTTGTCAGAATAGGAGAAGGAGAAGAAAGAGAAGAGCTGTTAATCCTTTTCTTCTTCTCCTCTCCTTTTAAGACCTCATGGCCACTGGAGGAGGAGAGAGGAGGTGGGGGTGTCTGAGGAGTTTGATGAGAGGTGGAGAGTGTCTGCAAAACTCCTCCTCCTTGCCTTAAAGTTAGCCCAACTGGTGGTGGTACATTCTCCTTGCAAGACAAAGAGAAAGGTTCCATATACATATTTTCAGCAATTTCACACTACAGAAAAATAGAAAGAGAACCTTAAAAGCGGTTACAATTAGCCTAGAAAAGAGGGCGAAATCACACTAAACTGATTCATGGCAAGAGACTTTTGTATCAATGACTATTCAAGTCTCTTTTGCTAACGTCACACTCTAAAGCACGACTTACCAGAGACTGCTTGTTTCTTTTACTTTTTGTCAGAAACTGAATATCCTAAAAGTAACAAAATAGATTGTAGTAATGGCGATACTAGTGAAGAGCGCTCGGTATCCGTCATAATACCTGTTCTCTTTCTTCAGTTCTTTTCCTACTCGCAATTGAAGGCAGTGAAGCAACTGAGCCGCTCATACTCTTTCAGCCGCCAAAAAGGAAGGCACCACAAATAAGTGCTAAGGGCTTCGATAAGCCAGTTGCTCCTTCTCCTCCCAGTATTCTCTCTGAGATAAAAGGAATTTCGCGAATATAGAGAGAAGAAAGGGGAAGGTAGATGACAAGGAGAGAGAAGAAAGTGGCGGTTTCACACAAGACAATACCTGGCAAGAGTCACCGCCGACCCTTCTTCTCTCCTCCTTCACAGTTTTGGCGCTGGCGGTAACTTGAATTATGGCGGGTAATGTGGACGGAAAGGTAACCTGATTGGTCAATTTGTTCCCGGGATTACCGCCCACCCAGTGGAGCATTCTCATTGGTCAGAGTGTCAGCTGATCCGCGGGAACGATTGGAATGTAAACAAACTCCACGGAAACCAGTTCCGCGACGCACTGCCGGGAGTATCGACCGGGAAAGGATTGTTGCATCAGATTCAGAAGGTTGAAGAGAAAGACATTCACCCTCTTCTTTAACTCCATTGCCAGTATTGCTATCTCCTGAATTTGTGTGACACCACAATGCTTCCATCCTTTGTGAGTAACCTCATCTGGGGAGCGGCAGATGAGGACAGAAACAGTGATGATGGACTGTGCACCGTAACTGAAGAGAAAGATGGTGATTGGCTTGTTATAGATTACGACACTTCAGGTATAAAACATTATGCCACATTGACGCCCGCACTTCATAAACTCACTCCTTATTTTTATATTATTATTGTAATATCTTTTCCTCTTAGCTGATGCCGGGGAAAATGAGTCCACAACTTCAGAAACATCAGTTAGTTCTTGGATAGTTGCTCCATCACCTCGTTTCCGTTCTTCATCTAATGCCCCATCATTGGATAATCATTCAGTCGAGAACCTTCTTCTTGAAAACCCCAGCATGTCTGTGTATGGTTGTCAAGTTACCCCAGTAACTAATGAGGAGACGCAAGAAAGCAAAAACAAGCAGTTGGTTCCGTATGATATGCATAGAAGACAGATTGTCAGGTATTCCCAAAATAACCGACAATTGGTTCTTCTTCGAAGGCAAGAACAACAGGAGCTGGCTAATCAAATGGGAATACCTCTCGAGCCATTTGTCCCTGAAAAACCATGTGAGTCTGCCCCAATTCCATGTCCTATACCAAAATTAAGCAAAAAGGCACTGAAGAAGCACAACAACAACAACATTCGCATAACACGGGGCAAGAAATGCTACAAAATTCATCAATGTGGGGTCAAAGCTGGGAGGCGTCGAAGTTGATTTATCTTCCTCCTCACCTTTGATGCCAAAAATAAGTAGCAGGACTACATAGACCTACTAAAACTTTCAAAGAATAATAGATTAGAGAGGCCTAAAGATAAGAAATTTCATTATTGCAATGATAGAATACACTATTTTTAGACACTTCATCCTCAAAAAAACCATAGATAGAAAAAAATGTATTATAAAAATTATAAATTTTTAAGAAGAGATATTTAAATATAATTTATCGTTACTGTTAATTTGTTTTTTAAAATATTTTTGAACACAATATAATTAATGTATAATATAGCTGGCTGACATCAAAGGAGAATTGCCAAATAGGATGCATAGTAAACTGGAACAGAATGATGACAGTATTGACATGTATAGTAGTGAGCAGATTCTGCTTACACAAGACAAGTGTATAAACAATAACATCTCAAGCACTAATAACTATATGGGCACTTACCCTTGCAACCAATAAAATTAGATATGAAATGCAACCAAGAATGGAAAAAAGTTTACAATACATAACTGCAGTAGATTCAGTGGATGGTTGCTTCTTTCCCTCATGCTCTTTGCCTTTCCTAGGCCACGTCCACAATTACGAAGCACTAGGCAACTTTGTGGTTACTTCAATGTATGTCAACTTTGTTGCCTGAAATAGAACAGTGTTCTACTTTAGGCAAAAAATTTCTGTTGATTTCAACAAAGTTGCCTAGTGGATGTTGGGCTTCACACCAATTTCTTTCTACCTCCCCTTTCAATTTCTAAATCAGTCGCAGTGATTATAAACAAAGGCATGAAGTTATTTCAAAATACAGTTGTGAACAAACATGTCTATATTAAGTCAAAACAAAAGATAAACTCTGAGTTGCACTATCTCCTTAGTGTAGACACATCATGTACAGCTTCCATGAAATTTTCTATTGCTTCTTCGTTAATAGGGTTATACCAATGTCCTCCTACTTTAAAGTGTGACCCAACAATAACACCAGAAGAGGTGACACTCAGCTCCTTTATATTCTTTAGGGTGACACCTGATCCCACAATGATTGGCAAATCACTGATTACTTCTCGTACTTCTTGTACTGAAATTGGTGAGGGTGGTTGACCTGTGCTAGAGCCTGTAATGATTAGTCCATCACTTTTAAAGAATTGTGCAGCTTTTGCTGTTTCGCCAAGTGAAACATCAGAGGTGATTGAGTGAGAACTACAATAAAGAGACACATTAAAGCAAATAGTGATTCAATTTGTAAACTAAAATGAATCACTATTTTGCCAAATATAAATCCAAAGCTTGATGCTCACTTGTAATGGCAGAAAATATAACATATACTGTGGTTAAACACTGGCTTACGCAAAGGCTCTACATCAGGGTTTTTGTCAATAAGTTTGTTTTTTAATCATTACTATTACCATTACTTCACAAAAATCTTCATTACATTACCATTACCATTACAATTTATAAGTTATACCACCAATTATATTATCATTATTATTGAAACTACCTAAATTACCATTACCATTACTTTAGAAAGTGTACTACATTTGCATTACAATTAGCACAAAATTGCAAGAAACTGAAAGCTTGTGATTATAATAGTAATTTTATTTTAAGCTTTAAAAACTTAATGTTAATATACATGTAGAGTTGACTTTAAAAGGAGTTTTTCAAATTTTTTTGGTATTAAAAGAGCACATGCTAACTGTCACACTCTAGTTAGCAAGTTAACACTAAGACATAACCAGTGACTGATAGCAAGATGCTCTTGCTGATAGTATAGTGATAACACACACCATCTTACTTAATCCATGCAATTACCTATTATCATTACCAATACCTTATCTCTACTATTAATTACCATTTGCCATTACCAATAGAACAAAATTAGCCATTACAATTACCATTACCATTACAGCTAAAAAGTAATATTACCTAATTAATTACCATTATAATTATCATTGCAACAACCCTGCTCTACATGCACACTGCACAGTACTGATATTAGTCAAAGTTAATGTATACGCGTGTATGTCTGAAGTACATACACATTGTACTTTAGTAGTATAATAATAGCCTAATAGAATGTAAACTTATATCTGAGCAGTACAATACATACTGTAAACATGCATCTTAACTTTAACCAACTCCCTAAATTTTTCAAATACAGATATAATGGTAAATAATAAAAGAATGTACATGTCATACTTGGTTACATGTCAAAGACAAACACAACAAACACTAACAACCTGTGTTTTTTCTTAATATCTGTCCACACCATAATGTCTTCAGCACCAATATTTCTTCTATAGCGCAACAATTCACCAGCACATGACTCCATTAATCCTTCATCGGCCACATGTGCAAAAACATAACCCTCTACTCTAATAAACTGGGCCCCAGTTGAATGAGCTACAGCTAAAGACTCTTTATGGGCACCTAATGAATAAAAAGCAAGGAATAAAGCAAAAGCTAAACAAAGTGTCATATTAATTATCAGCTTTAACAATATAATAATAGCTCAATAGTGAATAGGGTACATGTACATGTACATGTAAATACACTATAGTACAGAAAAATAAAATTCAATAGAACTCTTTCAGTGTAATAACAGTGAAATCAAAAAGTACACGCCTAATAAATACTGAATTTATATCAACAATAGCAACAGTCATCAAAATAACAACAAAGCATGTACGACAATGTAAGCATAAAAAGGCATCAATAAGAGAAAGGAACATTTGGCTATACATACATGTACATTACATGTATAGACAGGTGCATGAAATACAGGTGACAGGTGAGCACATCTAATCAATACATGTACTGTACATCACGAGGAATACTGAGGCATATCACAACATACAGTACAGTGGGACATACTGGCAAGGAACTAAATTTGGGAAGTTGGTAAATTTCAGAAAGATGCCAAATTTAAACTCATTATTGATTTCTTGCCAATACCATGTGATCAAAGCTGATTAAATCACAAGCAAGGTAGCAAATTAATCTACATGTATTTCAACAAAATCATATTTTTACCACAAATAACCACAAAGGCATGATTAGGAAGAGTATAATGTATCTTTCAAAGGAGCACATAAACAGATTACGGAAATAACATAGTACAATCTCACAATAATCATACTGCTTCCTATATACCTTGTCAACAAGGGGCAAATACATGTACATGTACATGTAAAATTGGCAGAAAAGTATGATTATGTGACAACATTTATATTAATCTGAAAATATCTGTATTCCTAACCAGCAAACATATGTAGTTAATTTTACCCACCACCACCATGTTACACAGTGCATGCATACCACAAAAAAAGGTACAGAAAAATCCTGTCGTACCCCTTACAAGCCCAGCTCATATAGTAACTTGTAAGGGACATAATACATGTAACATTGGCAGTGAACCTGACAATATTTGTATTCCTAATGGCAAGTCAAAAGAATCTCGAATTTCACTTGCTACACGAGTCATTGCTGCAACTATTTCTGGACCAACCTTTCCTTTCATGTATGGTACATCATGCATATTCTCTATAATAAGACCGTCCTACATAAAAGGATATTACAAATTAATGTTATAATAATAGCAGCCTTAATATACTAAGAATTTAATTTTATTGAGTTTCAGCTAATAGATCAGGTAGTTTAAGTAATTCAATTGATTTTTCTTATGCCCATGTGAATTATGCAACTAGTATACTCATCTTGATTTCAGACAATCAATTAAACCTAATCCCTACGGCATACCCATAAAATGCAGTAATGCACATACATGTACAGATAGCTTCTCACTATTCTCTTCCTTCAAAGCTATTCTAGCTTCCTTGTCACTAGTAAATGACAACCACCCATAAAAAATTACACATATTTTAATCTGAAAAATTATTCTTCTGGAGCTGAGCAAAATCAATAATTACAATTACCAATCCATATTTATTGTAAATTCTTCCTTCTTGGCAAGCTTGAAAAGCTATCTCCTTTAATTTTTGACCATCATACCCAGGTGTTCCTAATAATAGCACATAAACACTGTTTACAAAAATAATTCATACCAGGTAAAGGTGAAAGATGTATCATTCCTATCACGACAGGCCTTTTACTAAACATACTGCCAAACAGTCTTCCAAAGGCCTCCATTTCAGTTTTTACACATGTAAACTTAAGATAATACCCCTATCACAAAGCTAAAGAATTATTTTTTTCAATGTAATGTCCTCTTATGAAAAGTCCTTGTGATTTGTGGGAGGTCACATCACTCACATGCGATATGCAGAGGCGGGACAGCACTGCCCATTCTGTTCTTTAATTAGAATGGTACCTCGTGCATGTGAATCGTTTTGGCTGACGCAATATCACCATTTTTCAGCATTTTGACCATAATCCACCTTGTATAGATGGCTGCTCCTGAAGAAACTGAAAGTCTTGAGCAAGTAATTTTTCCCACGTTACTTTCAGTCTTTATTTTTCTCACTCCCCTTCTCTGTTAGTTGAGTTTGGAGCTTAAGAGCAAGAAAAAGAAGAAAAAGAAAGTTGATATCACTAGTCTTGAATCTGATTTAGCTGGCCTAGCGGCTATTCAACCACAGAATGCGACTGGGCATGATGGTTTGCCTGCCACTGATAATAGTGACAGTGCTCCATTATCATCATCTGGTGTAACTTCAAAAGTAATTTTAAAGTGAAATAGTCTACAGTAGGCAACTTTTTGTGGTCTGTGCCTTTGTTCTGTATTTCTTAACACGTGCACCAAATGCCTTGGTCCTCATAAATGAAACAACCGGTAAAATGTAGGAGTAAAGGTACACCTGTACTTTCAACAAAGTTGCCTGTTGTACATGGTTTTATATGTACATGTGACTTGATTCTTGAATATTACATTTCTATTTTTTGCTATAGGAGCCTATGAAAGACCTGGTAAATGAAACAGGTTGGTGAGTTAATGTAGTATTGATGATAGTGATTATTAGCTTGTAGTTGTAGCTTTAAAAATTAACCGCCATGGCCTATAGTATTTGTGACTATGTGCAAACAAGAGGTAAATGTAACATGATACCACTCATTTATGGACACTTAGGAGGATGGTGTTGAAAATTTGTAACTAAAATTCCCATGTTATTAAATCCATAATGCTGTTGTTATTTTATGACAGTGGGGTCAGTTACATTTTGTCTTTCTTACATGTGTTTATGTTAATTTTCATGCACTTTTTGGAGTTGAGGTCCAAGCTTTGCAGAAAGTTTTTATCTCACTTTTGTGCATAAAAACTTGTTATTTGTTAATTGTTATTGATTTATCTATTTGCAGCAGCAAACTTGTGATTGCCACACATACATGTACATGTGTATCCTTATTTTTGTTGATTTAATTATCACATGGACTCTGAGGTATATGTGTATCCTATATTTGTTTATTTTAGACTTAGATCTCTACTTAAGTACAAGCAAGAAAAAGAAAAAGAAAGCTCCTAAAATTAATGTAAACTATACTTGTACATCATAGTGTACTAATTACTTATACTATAAATTATACATGTATACCTCTATGTTGCTGATGGCTTGGTTGCAGATATGTTTATTGTCGCTGGCATCATGTGTGTGTGTGTTGTGTCATGCCATTACAACTGTAATGAGTTGCATGCAATTCTTTTCTACTGCATTTTATTATTTATGGCAATTTTTATTTCTCATTTACAAGACTTTTATTGCTGTCATTTAGGAATTAGTAGCTGTTGAAAGTATAGATCAACCTTTGCAAGTCTCAGAACCTCCAGCTCTCTCTGCTTCTGCAGTAGTTGCTCCCAAACCATCAGAAACATCACCAGTGTCTTATGATTATTCATTACCATTGAAAAAAAGGAAAAGGAAAGCTGTAAGCATAATAGTATTACTTGTTTCATCATTAGTGTGTGATACCTTATAGTGGGTAATTTTCGACTGGTGCTTATTTTTGTCTGTTTCATTGCTATTAATTCTGAACGAAAATTAATTCTGATGAAAATTAATTCTGATGAAAATTAATTCTGAAGATAGGCATGACCATAATAAATTATTAATAACATGATAACAAGCATGGATGGCCTTGAAAACAGTGTTCACCTTCTAAAGAATCTCTTCCAGACCCTACAGGACCAGGGAACCTCTTTCTAATGCTGTCAGTCCATGCAGATGCTAATGAAGACATCAGATCAATTATTTTTGTCTAGTCGAAAATAAAACCAAATTTTTATTCTAAAGTCATTTCTGGTTTTAGTTGAAATTTTCAACAACCGAAAATTACTCGCTATACGGTACATGTACTTACAGATACATGTACGCGTATGCTTTATACATTGTATTGTAGGATATCACATTTGAAGGATATCATGAGGTATTAGCTGAAGAAGGTGTTGAAGTTGTGAAAGATGATGCAATGGATGGAGATGATGACATTGATTTGATGGACACATCCTCTTGGGCTGGCTCAGATCGTGATTATACCTATGACGAGGTAAGTGAAATACATTTATGTGTAAGAATTAATAAATGTGTACATGTACAGTGTAGATATAAAAATAATACATTTATGTGTGTGTGGCTAATTGGCTACATTGAAGTTTTCAGTTAGCAAAATGTGACACTGTACTGATTATGCTCCTTTATTATTACAGCATGATAAAATTTATAAAGAAATTACCTTTCTTTCCTTTTCTTCAGCTACTAGAGAGGGTATTCAATATCATGCGTCAAAAGAATCCCAGTATGGTAGATAGGAAGACCAAATTAGTGATGAAGCCACCACAAGTGATGAGGGTGGGAGCTAAGAGAACGTCCTTTGCTAATTTTCCTGAAATTTGTAAATTGTTAGTCATTTTCATTGCTAGTTTTTGTGTACATGTGTATAATTATGATTCATGAAGATGTACATGCACACACGTTTGTGTACATGTACATGTATATCCCCTTCACATTCCCTCCTATGCTGTAGATTGCATAGGCAACCTAAACATTTACTGGCTTTCCTGCTAGCAGAGTTAGGAACAAATGGTTCAATTGATGGTAATAATCAGCTCATTATTAAAGGACGGTTTCAACAGAAACAAATTGAGACTGTACTACGACGCTACATAAGTGAGTGCCAAATGAATTAAACTCAGACAGTGAAATTCGCATGCAGTTATTGTGTTAAAAAAGATTATTGTGAGTATAAATTGTTGTACCTTTTTAGTCTATTTGTGTTTACAACTATTGGCAATGCTGATCCTAAAAGCTACCATCTCTTCCATATATGATATGTTTCTTTAATTTTAGAGGAATATGTAACATGTCATACATGTCGATCACCTGATACTAGCCTTCAAAGAGAGAACCGATTATTCTTTCTGCAGTGTGGCACTTGTGGCAGTCGCTGTACAGTTGAAAATGTTAAGTCAGGATTTCAGGCTGTAACCAATAGAAGAGCAATAAGACAACAGCAATGATTCATTGTTATTGTAATTTTATTTATTATTACTTACATGTACATCAGTACATGTACTATTGAGTTACTCTTTCCTCCCTTATTCTCGTCTTTTTTCATTATTGTTAAAATAAAAGTGGTTTTTATCTTCATAACAGTTTGTTTAACATTATCAATAATAAGAACTACTAAGAGATCCTATGAATTTTACCTTAGTCTGTTGTGTAAAGGCGTGGTTAGCACGTGATTTATTATGATTATGTGTAATTAGCCAGTTGTCCTCGCCTCCTCTTCGACCTTTTAGTTCATTATTTGAAGAATGAGCGAGGAGGAAGATAAGAGGCCTACTCGTGGCCTCTTTGATTTCTCAGATGGAGGACGTTATCAAGGAGAGTGGTTCTGTGGTGGGGCTCATGGTTATGGCGTCTGTAGCTTGCCTGGTGATGGTGGTTCCTCGTTTGAAGGCTATTGGGAAGAAGGGAGCCAAAAGAGTGGTGTATTTACTTGGTCCAGTGGGCATAAGTACATAGGAACATGGCAAGATGGCATGAGGCATGGACTGGGAAAAGAGGTGAGTAGAGTTGATACATGTACTATACATGTACATGTTCTTGTTTGTAACTAACAATCTGTATCGGTTCCTGTGGGCTTATCGTCGGGTCATGCTTGTGTAGGGATGTATGGGACAGGTAATTTGAATTTGACTACCAATGTGTCATTACATACAGCAAAGGTCTTAGCACTGTTGGTATCTTGGTCGATAGTATTTGGCTGTACATCACAATCTGTGAATTTTTGTGCCCATAAGTAAAATAATTAGGCAGTGACTACAGAACCGTAAATGGTTTCCGTTGCGAAGTGCTTAAAGAGCCGGCATCCCGTTTTTCTCCGTAAAATAACCTTGTGCGCATGTGCATTGATGCAAATTGGAACTTAGTTTTTATCATGGATTCCTGAACTAGAGGACGCTCTAGAATAATTAAAAAAAAACTAAACCATAAACCCGACCTTGGGGACTCCTAACATAACTATGGGACTCCTAAAGTGACTAAGGACGCTCTAAAAAAAAACCGCCACCCTAACCCCTAAACCCTAAAAACAATAGCTAACTAGGGGACTCCTAACATAACTAGGGGACATGCTAACTAGGGGACTCCTAAACTAGTGGAAAAGGTAAAAATGAAATTGTATATAAGTAGATAAATGAGATTCGAACCAGCACCGCCCTACGTCCAAATGCAGCATTCAGCTCCCTGTAGCTTGCCCGCTGTGCCACCACGATCCCACTGCCAAAATCCACCTTGTTGTCATAATTATACTGATTGCTCCTATATAGGAGGCCAGGCCCCTTACCGGCTCTATAAGCCGTTGTTAAAGGAAACCGTTTACGGCGCAGGAGGCACTGCCAAATAATTATTATATCCATACTGTATGCATGTACATGTATGTGGTGGTTTTAGTGGTAGTTAATTTTCCTTATTTTTCAATTTTTTGTGCTCACCATAAATCCAAAAAGTTTAAACCACATTCTATTGTCACAAATGATCCCTTTTCATTGTTTTAAGTGCTTGAAAATTTTGACGTGTGTGGTATAGTGCTTTCCAAAACTGTTTCTTCAGGATTTCAATCTATTGAGTTAAATATTGAGAAATTGGCACATCTACAAGTACATATGTGTATTACTATATTTTTACTTTGTAAAGATACATGTACATGTGCATTGCAGTTTTGCCTTGCCCTTTATGGGTAATTGTTTGTAATTCTTGTTCTAGACTTTAGTAGACTACCAGGCTACAAGTCTTGTTAAAATAGTAGTACAAGCAGTTAATCTACAAGTTATATCTACTCTAAGCAAGGCTTTCCTTATAATAGTAAATATTTTGAGGTGGAAACTGCATGAGATAAAAAGAAGCGTCTGAAATATATTGTTACCTTAGGTATGAGTTTCAAGCAATACTACATTTCTCATGCTTTCTGATATTATGTACTATGTACATTTTATGAGTACAATTCACATGTACATGTACATTGTATTCTTGTCCACTTATTAGGTGCTTGTTTGATTTTGTAGGCATGATTGACATTACATGTTAGTATAGAGTTATTTTGAATTGTTTATTTTTTCTCTTTAGCTTCGACCAGATGGCACAGAATATCTAGGTGACTTTAGTTCTAATGTACGTGGTCCAAATGGTGTTCTTAAATTGTCAAATGGTGCTTTATATCAAGGCACTTGGTCTGATGGACTACAGGATGGGATTGGTGTAGAGATTTATGCTGATAAAGGTAGTTTATGTTAATGGACTCTAATACATACACAATGTATTCTTGTCATTATTATGTGGCACTGTGTCATAATGTATCTGGTAATTGTCCAACTTGTACAGGTTCGTGTGTGATACACTGGTTGTTTTTGTAACTACATGTACATGTACATATAATTGTGACTTTAATTGACAAGAGGCACCATGGACTACTGAATTCATCATTATAATGAAAATAAATCAAGTTTTATATTTTCTTCGAAAAGCATTGTTTGCAAAGTTTGTTTTTCAATGGAGCACAGGAAGTTAAATTTTTCCGCTATTAAAACAAATTTTATTATCCACCATAAGGTACCTTTTGTCAATTACTGTCACAATTATTAAAGAATGTATCTTACATGTACTGTATTTCCTTGAGTAAAATCTTTATTCTGCATTCCATATGGGGAGGCTACTATTTTAAGGCACACATTATTTGAGAGAGCGATTGATGCTAATGTGATTGGAAGAATTACATGTGTATGCCTCTGCTTTTAATAGAGCTAAGCGTAGCTCACAAGTCTCAGTAACATTATGCATTTGTGGATCTACAGTTACATGTGCAGTGTACATTATGTTATTTTCATAGTACATACATGTACATGTAACTGCATCTACATGTACATGTATGATATTATACCGTATGGCTAGAAAATTTCGAGGGCATAAATTTTCGTGTTTTAGTGAAAAGCTCTTAATTCTTTAATTTTGAGGGAGTTAAATTTCACGTTTTTGCACGTGCACTTGCATTAAGTCATTGATTTTCACATGCTGCGCATGCGCAGTGAGCATTTCCATGGTATTAATTTTTGTGGTTAAGAAGTTACCCACAAAATCCGCAAAATTAAATACCCCACGGAATTTTTTAGCCATACAGTAAATAATCATTCTTTCTGATTAATGACATCATTGTTGATGCAGGATGGATATTCTGTACTCTACATAGTCCACTTTGTAGAGTGCAGTAAGTTCAGTAACTATATTTCCTATGAATGTACACATGCACTACTGCTTTAAATGAAGTGTGAGGCAAGAGTAGCTAGTAGCTGAAGGAGTCTTGTTATTTACAACGTAGTTTTGTTTTATTTAGACAGTTAATCATGACATTGTTTGAGTACAAGTTTATTCAGCGTATCATAAACTTAAACATTAGTTAAGAAGTGTACACACCCACACTATTAAGTGACTGTGCATATAGATGTACATTGTATGTAGCTAATCTTTTGTATTAATAATTTCTTCCCATACTTGTACACATTGTCTCATTCTTTCTCTTAGGTGTTTATAAAGGTCAGTATAAGAAGGGTCAGAGAAATGGTTATGGAACTCGTTCCTCATCAAATTATGAAGTTTATTCGAAATTGATGCAACCTAGAGAAAGTCAAACAACTGACATCATTGCATCATCAGTCGCTCCATCTTCCTCTCCAACAATTTCACATTCTTCGTCTTTCAGGGTCAGTAAAGGCAGTAATCCTACACAACTACAAACAGGTCCTTCTGTGTCATCATTGAAGTATGTTGCAGAGCCAACAACTGACTCAGACACTCAAATTTATGAGGGACAATGGGAAAAAGATAAAAGGGAAGGACACGGGATTCTTAAAATACCTGGACGCTACTCTTATCTAGGACAGTGGAAAAACAATGGTCGATCTGGTTATGGTGTTGTCCTTCATGAAAATGGTCGAAAAGATGAAGGTCTCTGGGAAGAAGGAAAACTGGTCCTTCCTCTTAAGAGAAAAAGGCTGTCCTATAAGCACCATCAGTTAGAAACAAAAGTTAAAGCAGCACATACAGCTGCACTTCAAGCTGCTGATGTTGCTCGCACTAAGTCAATCTTAGCTGAGAGTCGTTCCTTAGGTGTTGTCAAACGGTCTAATGCAGCATCAGTCAGTGCACAGAAAGCTGAAGAAGATGCAGCAAAAGCTAAAGAGGTCTCTCAATCACTGTCAGGTGACAGTGGAACTAAAGCAACAGGAAAGCTTCACTCCTCCTTCCCAACTCCAACTGATTTCAACCTGTCAAATAGAGATACATGTATTTCAACTCCAGCAGACAGTCTTCTCTCTGTGCCTGTTCTGTCATCTGCTTCAAGTTTTGAAGATATGGCTAGCCTTCAAGATCATGATGAAAATTTAAAACCAAATTTGTCATCATCTTCATGTTCAGGCTCAGATATTGAAGGAGAAGAAAAGGCTTCTATGTTTGACTGTGACACTGTGTCAGTTCAGAGTGATCCCTGTGGGGGCATTTCTATCAAGGTCAGTGAAGAAGAAGAAGAAGAATTTAAACCTGTTAGAGATCTTTCATCACGCAGTAAAAGAGCGTCGGTCCCTTCTTCTGCTAGAAGTAGACACAGCATTTCTTCTTATGATGCCAATAAGTCAAAGTCCAAATCGTTTTTTAAGCAGCATAGACTGCTAGAAGAGGATGAAGGTGAAGAAAGAGAAGGGGAAGAAGCACAAATGGAAACTGTTAGGAGAAGATTGAGTCACATGAATGCACCTAGAGTTGATCAAAGTACAGGTTAATAAAGAGAATGAATGACTAGAGCAATATTAAATTTATGAGCCTAGTGTACTCTTTTTTGCTTGTACTGTACATGTTATAAGTAAAATGTAGTTACAAATTTCAAATCGTTGATTTATTAGAGTTGTTTATTTTATATTTTGAATGGAGCCTGAGCATGGTCACCACTTGGTGTATTGGTTGTATGCATGTAGTTTTACCCGTAATATTGATAGTTGTCAAAAAAAATTGTCCTGCTTTGTTTTTAGAAAGGATTAAAGTAAAACACATGCATGTACAAAGTCAGGAGAGCATAAAGCAAACTTCAATTGTTTTGAAAGAAACTACTGTAGTATAATTTTAATTCAGATCTAATTATGTATGATTGCTTCTCAAAATTGTGTGTATTGACTATATCCCAACTCAATGCTCCATTTTATTTTTAATGACTTACATGTACCTGTACCATCATTTGTTTTATAGGTGAAGTGACTAATTTGACAGATACGGATGACGAAACCCATGAAACAGGCAGGTTTGGAAAACCTGATCATTTAAGTAGACAAGCAAGTCTTGCTGGATCATCTCAATTTCAACAGTCTCCCTTACAACAGTCACTGAACATGGATATGTTGGTAAGATAATTTGCTACCATTTTAAGTGCCAATGTAAAGATTTTGCTTGTCACACTTACATGTACATGTACATGTACATGTACATGTACATATGTGTACATGTACAAAGTCTTGCTTGCATAACATACATGTACATGTAGATATAAACTACTCTTTTTAAAGATGCATGTATATCTTATAGGTACATGTACTGCATTAGTTAGTACTGAGCCTGGAGTTACAATCAGTATCACACTTTCTGGATTATTCTCCAACTAGATTTATCTTTTTGTGCTGCCATTTAACAGTTATTAGTATATACTGACTTTAGCTGGGTATATGCTTGAATATTGGACTGCTGGGCATGAATAAAAATTAGTATAGGCCACTCAAAAGTAATTTTCCTTCTGCTACTGATGCAATGGTAGTTTTATATTATACAGTTGATACTTGTGATAATGAATATACATGAAATTAAGATTAATAATGAAATGGAAAAGTATAGATGGCCTATTAATTTTCATGTGCTTGTGATTTTATTTAATTATGGGGTTCTCACTTGGTCGATTTTAGTTGGCATAAAGTACACATAAGTACACAATAAAGTACACATGTACATAATTTTAACCATTTGTGCTGTGTGCCTACTCAAAGTGCATGACCATCTTTCACCCTTTGTTATAATATCACCTAAATCATTACTAGCAGAATTTGAAACATGATTAAGGTGTTTTGCTACATGCATGTAAATTGACCTACAATCGTAAGGGCTTTACCCAGTCAATTAATTTTTTTCAATTTTATGTTGAATTTTTCCAACATACAGTATTATTTACAATCACTTTAATTTGTAAACTAAATTTTATTTATTCTTTTTTAGACACAAATGGTGAACTGGAACAAGACTGTAGCTTACATCAATTTTATTCTCTTGATGTTTTTACTCCTTCTCATAGTTATACTTGTAGCTTTCTTAACAACTAACTTGTCCCAGAATAATCCTGCTTCTTTCATGAATCATATGGCATAATCTTTGTTTTGCTATAATGTAGAATTTGTTTCAGTTCTCAATCTCTTATTTGTAATTGTGATTACAGTATTTGTGAATTTAATAAAAATTTAATGTAAAATTTAGCAATAATAATATTTTTTCATTCAGCAAGCAGATACAACAATATTGACAGTTTTAGCAGCTAGCAAATACTTTCAAGGTAAATGCATGTATTGTGTTAAAGGCTTGAACAAGCATCTGGCTTGTTAGGACCAGTGTAAGCTTTGCAGATAACTGATATCAGAGCAAAACCTTCAGCTTGAGCATCATGCTACAAAGAGAAAGAAATAATTGATAGCAATCATTATTACCATTTGTACACGTGTACCTTGCCATTTACAGTAACCCATGGAGTGTATCGATGAGGTGGCTCAAGATTAGCAGTAGTATTATAAGCCATCATTTGTAACTGAGTACCTAGTGATCCATCAGTACAAGTCTTGATCTTATCCCAATCTAATCCTTGTTGCTTAGCACAATTAGAGCCTACTTCAAGATCCTGTTCCTGTCCTTCCTCATCCATGCAATGTATAAATGGCCAGAAGTCCTTCCTGCAAAAACACTGTAATTGAAATTCCACCCTTACTCATTAAAAAATTAATTCTGTTGGGCACACATATTATGTAATAATCATGACACTCGTAACACTAACCCAGTTTCTAAGGCAATAAAGGCTACCCTAACTTGCGATTGCCAGCTTTTTATTTTGATTTGGTGGATTTTGTTAGAGATATTGTTTCGTGCATGACTAATTAATTGCACGCATTACAACAGACAGATAAGTCATAAAAGGAGTATGTACATGTAGTCAATTACATGTAGCTGTCAACTTCTTTAGCTATATATATCAAGAGTAGATAATAATTAGAGGAGAGTGTCCTACTGTGCAATACCCCCTGCTTCATCACGGCGTAGAATTGAAGAGTCACATTCAGGATACTTTCAGTATTTTTGAGTAGTTATTCAAAAATAACTATCAATAACTACTCTAACCCAATGAAAATATGGAAATATCCTGAATGTGACTCTTCAATTCTATGCCGTGATGAAGCAGGGGGTATAGGCACAGTAGGACACTCTCCTCTAATTATTATCTACTCTTGATAATATGTAATTAAAATAATTAATTATGAGGTTACGTTATTCTATTGGCACTTTTTTGTTTATCTTTCATAATCCTAAGATACCTCTCTCACCATCCATCCATACCTATCTGGATAATAATGAAGGAGACAAGCATCAACCTTGTTAATAAGACACTCCATAGGACCATGTTGACATTTAAGAGTACCGTCAGACTGAAGCTTAGCATTACCACTAGGAACATATGTTAGAGTAAATATTGAGCCAACCTGAAACAAAAGAATAAAACCAATCACAGCTACAATAAAATACAGCAAAATATAGCAGCATGCACAATGCCCTTTTCATACTTATAGCCTAGCTACATGTACCCCATATTGAGACTATCAACCTCGGGCTACCTTGTCAATGGCAACATTCATTGGTCCCTTGGAAAATGCAAGGCAGTCAGGACAGAGGGACTCAGCGTAATAGTTGACAGCAACTAGGTCATCTGCAAATGCAGTGAATGTACACAAGGAGAGAGAAAAAGTTAGAAGACAAAGATTTAGATTAACCATTTTTTTGCTCTGTTGTACTACAAGCAATGAGTTGTGGGGGCGTTAACATAACCTTTCAGTCACGTGATCACGTGATAGTAACGCCCTCAAAACGCCTCCCTCTCTCGTGACTTGTGAATTTTTGACCTGACCTCAAGTCCTCATTCAACTTCATTGTAAAGAAAGGAAAGGTTGCTGGATGAAACCGTCGAAATATGTTGTACTATAGACATATTTTGCCGGCTTTGAGGTAAATTTCGGATTGTATAAGTTTATACAAATAGCTTCTTGTAGGTCCCCCTTAACTTTTAGAAATTGCCGGTTGTTGTCGTCGGTTTTCACTTCTCCACAGTTACAATCACTCGGGGAAGGCGTTAAGCAGTTTGTAAAGGATAATGTGGAACTGTGTCAACCAGACAGTATTCATGTTTGTGACGGCTCGAGAGATGAAAATCAGAAACTTTTACACAAGCTTCAGAAAGAAGGAAGACTAACAAAAGTGACGAAATATGACAACTGGTATGAACAATAACTAAAGAATGACTTGTAGTAATCATATTGTTCATCATATTGTTAGTTATTTAGCGAGAACAACAGTTGAGGATGTTGCTCGAGTTGAAGGCCAAACGTATATATGTTCTGAGAGAAAAGAAGACACTGTGCCTACCCCAAAGGAAGGTGTTGCACCAATACTTGGAAACTGGAGATCACCACAAATAATGGATAAGGAGTTGACAGAGAAATTCACAGGCTGTATGAAAGGTGAGATTAGTGCCTATCTTGTGTGGAAATACAATGTAGATGTGTTTGATTTGTCTAATTCTTTTTTATTCTGCAAATGTTTGCATACGTAACTACATGTACATGTCTGTTAAAACTTAGACACACAAGACAATGAGTTACTATTTGTTGAATAAGAAGAGTTGTCTGCAACATTTGCCAATTGTATACCCTTGTTACATCATGTAGAGTATCATTATTTTACATGTACATACTTTGTATTTATGCATTGTCAATTATTCACTCTTTCTGTTAACAGATGTGAATGTCAATTGTGTTTATACATGTAGTTGTTATTAATTTATTATTTACACTTAAGTCTTGAGGTTTCTGCATTTTGTCACTGATTTCACTAATAGTAGCTATTATATTTTATTTTTAGTGTTTTAATCTGCTTTCATTCTACTATCTTAGGTCGTACTATGTATGTAATACCATTTAGTATGGGACCTGTGGGCTCTCCACTTTCTAAATATGGTATTCAACTCACCGACTCAGAGTATGTTGTTGCTAGCATGAGAATAATGACAAGAATGGGTGGACCAGTACTTGATAAGATTGGTGATAATGGACAATTTGTAAAATGTCTGCACTCAGTTGGTTATCCTTTGCAGCCAGGAGATAAGGATCCTGTATGGCCTTGTAATCCAGCAAAAATTGCTGTAGCTCATTTTCCAGAGAGAAGTGAAATTAAATCGTTTGGAAGTGGATATGGTGGTAATTCACTGCTTGGAAAGAAGTGTTTCGCTCTTAGGATAGCTTCCATACTTGCAAGAAATGAAGGCTGGTTGGCAGAACACATGCTGGTGAGGATACATGTGTGTACTTTTATGTACATGTACACATGTACATGTATTCACACAATGACTATTGTTAGATTACTAAACCCAATAATACATGTATGGGACATGTACTACATGTACATACATGTATGCTAGACAATTGTATAGTGACAATTTTTAGTGTCACTAATGTACATGTACTTTTACATTTGTAACTTTATTATGTAGTCGAATTGCTGGAAGCACATACATGTACATGTACATGTAGTACATGTAGATATACTAGCTGTACATGCATGTGCATACAAATCTTGGTTTCTGATTCTTTTCCCTCCTCCTTAGTCAAGGATACCAGTTAATAATATAATTACATGTATAGCACATTTAATGATAAAGGTCAACTCAAGTCATGGCAAGATCATCACATTTTGCTAGCACATTCTTAAAATGTGTTATACTTGCTATCTCTGTCATAATTGTGACAATACATGTACTGTACATGCATGTAATTGTAGTTTATATTGAATAGGTAGTAGTAAGTGTAGTTGCAATGTTTGCCAACAGAAAGAGGATGATGTAGCATAATATTGACACTATAAATTTTTGTGGCATACATGAAAGGAATATGAGGAAGTACATGAAAGGATTATGACGTTATGCGTGTAAAATTATCGAAATTGTCATGGGGTGTCAAACAAATAATTATGTACGTGTAAGTTTCCGTTTAAAATTGCCATTGCCTTTTTGTTGAGCACAATTTTTTAATAAGAATGAGAAGAAAGAATTTTGAAAATAATTATGCTGTACAATGCACTGTACATACTGTAGATGTGCAATGAAAACAATACTAGAATGGAAAGATGAAGCCAAGCCTGATTTGCATTAAACAATACATGTACATGCATAATTATTATACGAATAAATTAATTGTTACTTTTTTACCCTTTGTTTTTAATTATAGTTTTAACCTTTTTAAAACTAATGTGGTGTTGTGTGAAAATCACCACTTTGCTTTTTTATTTCTCTAATACATTTGAAATTGTTCTGCCTATGGTGGTCGGGGGTGGTAGGGACAAACACCTCAACAAATGAACTAACTAGTTCATCACTTAAACCAACCGTGCAATTAATACTAATAATCATACATAAAGCATGATATTGTAGTCTACTAGTATGGTATACATAAATTTAAAAGGAACAGTATTAGCCTCCAACCACCTCTAATTTTATTCTAGGCAGAACTCTGAGCTGAGTTACTGTAATCACCTCAGTATTTCACTCTTGGTTTTACTGTAATAGTGTTGTTGACCAGATTGTTGAGCAGCTTTAAAAATTTGTTGAAAAAATCTAATTTTGACCAGAATCAGTTCAAAATTTTATTATTATAATGGCATTGCTGTAGCAACAGAATTTGAAAGTCACATGTCTATCTTTTTAGATTTTAGGTATTACTAATCCAGAAGGTCGAAAGAGATATATTGCTGCTGCTTTCCCCTCACAGTGTGGTAAAACAAACCTGGCTATGATCACACCTACACTCCCAGGCTGGAAGGCTGAATGCGTCGGTGATGATATTGCATGGATGAAGTTTGGAGATGATGGAACATTAAGAGCTATTAATCCAGAAGCAGGTTTTTTTGGAGTCGCTCCAGGTACTAATCAAAGTTCAAATCCAAATGCGATGGCATCAATTTTGAAAGACACTATATTTACTAATGTTGCAAGTACAAGTGACGGAGGCGTTTTCTGGGAAGGGCTAGAGAAAGAAATCTCTGAAGATGTTTCTATAACACAATGGCGAGGGTTACAGCAATGGGAAAAGCTTACGAAGAAAGAGAAGAGTGTAATCCCTGCCTCACATCCAAATGCTCGTTTCTGTTGCCCAGCTTCAAATTGTCCAATAATTGATGAAAATTGGGAAGACCCTAATGGAGTACCAATAGATGCCATCTTGTTTGGTGGACGGAGACCTAAAACCATCCCATTAGTATACGAAGCTAGGAACTGGGAACATGGCGTATTTATTGGAGCTAGCATGAGATCTGAAGCTACTTCGGCTGCTGAAAATATGGGAAAGAAAATACTTCATGACCCATTTGCAATGCGTCCATTCTTTGGTTATAGTTTCTCACAGTATATGGATCACTGGTTAAGTCTACAGGAAAGGAAGAATGTTACGTTACCGAAAATATTCCATGTAAATTGGTTTCGAAGAGATGCTGAAGGTGCGTTCCTTTGGCCTGGTTTTGGTGAGAATAGCCGGGTATTGGAATGGATATTCCGACGCTGCGACGGGGAAGACATCGCACAAGATTCTGTTCTTGGTCTGATTCCTAAGCCAAACACAATGAATCTGAAGGATCTTGTAGTGAGCCAAAAGAAGATGGAAGAATTGTTTCATACTCCTAAAAATGAACTTGAAGAAGAAGTGAGGGATATTGAAAAGTTTTTTGATGAACAGCTACCTGAACAAGTTCCTTTACCAGTCATGCAGCAGCTTCAGGCCCTCAAGTCAAAAATAGCTCAATCAAATTAGTGAGAGAGGAATTATAGTTATTATTTTTATCTGAACTTATCTATCTCTCTAGCAATTATAATAATTATCCTCAGAATTATTTTAAATTATTTCTTTGCCTTGTTCATTATAATTGTTTATTTATTTCTTGTTAGAAAATTACTATTTTGCCGTTAATATTAGAAGTTGGAATAGTTTAACTCATTATTTCTGAATGAAGTATCACAATTGATGCCAAGAAAAGGCTATTATTTTACTCATTTATACCAACCTTATCTATTCTTGTTAATACATACATGTACATCAATAAACATACTCAACTTTTAGACATTAGATCTGTGTGTGGCTGTGACTTCAAATACTGCTTAAGATACAGGATTATGTACATCGCAATGCATTGATGCCTGATAAAAAATATAGCACTGTCTCAATAGTGCTTATCATAGCACTTAAAAGTATTGCTTAGCAAAAATAACCGCTGGTGAGGCCAATAATCTCACGGTGTATATATCATCTATGATTATACAGACTTTGTATGCTTTTTTAAACGTTCATGCCTTCATAATGCTACATACCACCTAGTCCATTTTGGAATTCATGACACATCATTTTGCTATACAACTACATACTGAACATGTTGCTTACTTAGCCTCTAACATACATGTTATAATAATTATTGTGATGACAAATTAATTTTAGCCAGTGTTATAACTATAATTTCCAAATACATTTATTGCATTATTATTATGAATAATTATTTTCATGATAATTATGATACTTATTGTCATCAATTTTTCTGAATATTTCTGATCTTACTTTCAATCTTATATAATGTATGTGATTACTTTCTAGTGTTGTGTAATGTTATGCAATATGTGTCTGTAATGTATATGATGTAATTGATGTACCGTATAGCACAAAAATTTGGAGGGACAAAAATTTGGCGAATTTGGCAAATAGAGTTTCATTCGCCAAAATAAAAACCGCCATTTTGAGCCTTTATACGCATGCTCAATGGCACGTGGCCACTAATTCGCCAAATTAAAATCCGCCAATAACCAAAATTTAGCAATTCGCCAAATTTTACTCCCTCCAAAATTTCCGGCTATACGGTATGTGTATGTACATGTGCATTTTTCACTTTTAAACAATTTTTCACTTATTGATTAATTAATTTGTTGATTGTCTCTCAACCTTTCATACTTGGTCACAACAGTAACTGAGGCTCCAGCTACACTGCTAGTGAACATGAAGTGGTAGATCTATGAGTATTTGGCTTTACACAGATATTTTGGTGGTACCAACAATACTTATACCAATTGTAATTAGTGACAAAGTTGTAGGAGTTCTCTGCATAAGATGAAAAGGCATACTTGCTAATGACTACACAACTTAAGCTGTCACTAATAGTGCCATCATACTCAGAGTCTGGTAAAAATCATACTATAAATTAGTCTAAATTGTACTTTCCTATACATTTCTGAGACCAATTCAAATATTATAATAATGTATAGATCTACATGTATGTCTCAATAATATTATATGTTCTCCACTTGTCAGACACAGCAATGCAAGCCAACAACATACTATCCACTTCACTGTCTCAGTGACAATAAGGAGTATATGTGACATGCTCTAGAGTCAAAACTGAAAATAGTAATTTTAAATTATTTAATTATCAGTATTAATGAATTGGATTACGACACTCAGGACAATTTTTTAGCATCAGCTTTTCAAAACACACATTATGCACACAATGAAGGCAAGAAAAGAGTTTCACACTTGCAGAGGCCGTTTCAATTTTACAATTGCAAACTGGACACATCACACTCAACTGCTCTTTGATTTCTTTTACTACTTTTGGAACTATTGTGCATGGAATTCCAATTATGCCCAAATCTTCAAGTTCAGGAGTTTTTGCCATTTCTAACATTTCACCATCTATTTGTTCCTTTTTAATGACCTAAAAGAAAACAACAAAATTCAAGATTTAGTTATTGTCAATTACCTCACAAAATTCCTTTAACCTATTATGACGCCAAAATAATTGAGCAACCTTATCAGGAGAAACTTGTCCAAGCAGTGAAACTGAATTAGTCAACCATCTTTTGAAGAGAATGCGAAATTTTAGACGCAGCAGTGCAGTGTGAAGTGCAAAATCTTTCCGTAATATTTCATCATCAGAAAGTAACTCGTAAACCACTAATCCATCCATATCCTCATCTTCACTAAATATCCCTGCAGTCTCATGAAACCCTTCAGCATTCATAAATTCAGCAACATCTTTTGCAGTTTTCATCTCTGCTAATTTTCTTAGTTCTGATTCCTTTGTGTCAATTTCATTTATGAAAGGCACTGGTATTATTGTTTGTGGCAGAGAAGGGATTGACACAACAGAAGAACTTTTCACAATCGGAGGTGGTGTGCTTTCCTTTTGAGGGTTAACCTCTTCAGGTGGACCTTCTGACAAATTGCTTTGACTTTCAGGCTGTTCCTCTCTTTCAAAAAGTTTTCTAATAGAGTTAATTAAAATTATAAGTGACCAAAGTAAACAATGATAAATCTCACTTTCTTAGCTCAAGATGAATGTGTACATAGTATTTGACCGAAACTTTAGGCAGCCAAACAGGAATAATGTCTAACTCTTCATTAATAACTTCACCAATCTAAAATATCTTAACACTTTATTTACAAATAGCACCAAACATACTGCTGTGTCATTGTTGCAACAAGCTTTTTCTACTAAATCCTTCTCAAATTTAAACATAAAATATGCTAGATCTGTCACAATCTTCAGTGTTTCTAAATAAGAAATAAGTATGAAGATACATAAATGCCATTTTATTATATTACTTAACTACCTTGATTTTGCATCCATTCTGTGATGTCATGCTGTATATCTTCAACTAGATGACTCTTCATGCAAAAGGGTAGGTGGTGGAAATCATAGTAACCAATTTCTAACCAATCTTGGAAAAACTTAGTCAGATAAACAACAGCGTTCAAACGCGTATCACTTATAAACTTGTATTGACTCTCACTTAAACTATAATGCAAAATAAAAATAAAAGAATACTAGCTGTTATAATAAATAATAATTATACCAGTACCTTGATCTAGTTCGATCAGCTGAATGTTTTACAATACCAACATGATTTAAAGCATCATTCATATCACTACAGCTCTCACTTAGAAACTCACAAATAGTTAAACTTCTCAACGAGTAGATATGAGTGTCATCAACTTTAGGAATTTTCTATAAATAATTAATGTTAATCATGCTGTCAATAAATTTCACAATAATAATTTTTACAATTAATGGCATTGATGATGTTTACTGATAAAATTTAATCAAAGTGTACTTCATCAAAACATTTTATTTTGGGATTAAGCCACAAAACCAAAGTTATCAATTTACTTCAAGTATCTTTTGAAGAATCAAGAATAAACCACTGCACAATTCCACAAGACTATCATGATTAAGTGAATGAAATGTATTCTCAAGTTCTATAACACTAGGTAGCAATGCCTGTAAAGAAAATTGATTTTTTTCCTTTCAAAATTTTAAACAACCTCATCATTTGGATCAATGTTTTCATTTATGGTGGAAATTTCATCTGCTTTCTTAAAAGATATTAATATAATACAACAACAAAAGTACTGAAAACATACATCTTTTGCCAGATGTGGATATTGTGCTTCAATTATTTCAATCACTTCCTTGTAATGAACTGATGAATGAAATCTAGCAACAAAATCAATAAATACAACAATAAACAATAGCTAGTTCTTACAAGCTTTGCGGTGAAATATTCTGCATGGATTTGTAAAAATCAAATTTTTTCCAAAAGTTTTCAAGGCTGATTTTTTGTTTGTGAGATATGAAGAGTGAAAATATTTCATTCTGAATTGCTTTGAAGTGAAATACCTATGCATAACAACTGTCACTCACAACATTGAAGATGTAAAATTAAAATAATTCTATGAGGCATAATAATTAAATCAATATTATACCTTTAGTTCATAAACATACTGAAGTAATATAAGTACATTTTGTAATTCAATAACTAAACTATGCCATTCAGAAGCTACACTGTTGAGCTATGAACATTTCAGAAACATAAAATGTTGGTTAAACACCATGTGAGCCCAAAATAATTCTTAATCTAACATAATATAGAAACAAAAAATTGATGACAACATGATTGGAATATGGCACCTTATGATACAAACATGCAGAGATACAATTTACATGTATACCTCAGGTACACAGTCTGGTATTATGCTATTATCTGACTCAGGATCACTTTTGCCAATATTTCTCATACTGCAATACTTCAATATTATCGTCTTCAAATCTTGTAAATTTCTATAACTTAATAGTTTATCAATACTTCTGAGGCTAAATTAAAATGTGGCATAATTTTATTCAATCAATGCCAACATACTTTGCAAACAAGCAAGATTCTTCAGTGACTTCAGTCACATGTATGAATCTCCCCTTGGTAGAAATATTTAGTTGATGATCATCAAGAAAACTATTGTATCTTTCTACCTGTACAATAATTATACTTTTATATAGATAAACTAAACTAGGCATGTTCCTACTATTTCAGTGATGGCTTTGAATAGAACATCTTTACTTCCGTTAATCATATGCAGTAAATGATAAAACTTCATATCAGTGCTAATTTCAGGTAGGCATTTGAAAAAGTGTCGGAGATTGCCATATTGTTCTAAAAATTCAAGAGTTAAAAAAACTATAAATGCAAAAGTTTTTACCTATCATAACTTCTATTTTTGTCATTTCCTTAACTTTTTTTCCAGGAAAAAATTGATCAAGAAGAGACTCAAGAACAGTTCTAACTGATTGTGATCTCGCTATCTCAAATGTCACCTTAAATTGAAGGTTGTTATGAATCCAGCAATATAGATCCACTAGTTTAGGAAGAACTATGGCTCCAACATTTAAAGCTGGTCTTGTTAAAATAAATTGATAGAGAGTGAAGAGTTCGCATTTCTTGTCATGTAGCATAGTTGATGAAAGCAAAATAGTAAGGAAATCATCCAACTGGGTGCCACCATATATTTGGAGTTGTTTCACATTATTTCTCAAATCCCTACACATAATTAATAGATTAACAATTGACCAGTATGTTTTAAATTACCTTAAATTATTAACAATTGGGTCTCCAAATCGATTAAAGTGTTCTCTTTTCTAAAATTAAAATAATCAATTTGTCCACACAATTTTACTCTACTTTCAATGAATTCCAAGCTGGTACAAAAACATTGGTGTGTACAGTAATTTCATACTGACGTAGAGCTTTCAAAAATTCATCTTGAGTGGTACAAGTATTGTTACTGTTTAAAATTGACCAATGACTTTGAAGTTCATGTTTCATGAATGCCTACAATGAAACAAAATAGAAAAGGTAGATATCGTGGCACATATACTTTGTACAGATTTTGAATACAAGAAAACATCAAACAATCTCTTTCATCAATGGTAATGTTGCAATCTATTGCAATTTTTTCCCATAGCACATTCAAATGCAACATAGCCTCCTGAGGTGAAGGTAGCTGTTCATTGGACCATATTGGATGAACTAGATCTTGGTGGTGTCTTGTAGAGTTGACAACCATTGCAATACACAAGAGTCCATAGTTCATCCATTGAAGAACAAGAAGTGAAAACCAGTTTAGACTCATCCTATGGGTATAGCTGATTGGTGTGTCTTTGAGAGACATCACTTTCAAGTATTTTGCATCTACGCAGCCAGTAATCTAAAAATATAACTCAAGTAGTTCTAAAGTTTTATCAAATTAATTATTCTTACTATAGAACCAGGCAAAAAATCTGTCTTAATGTTATTGGGTTCAAAGAGGTGAGTCCAAAAGTGAGAATCAGAAGAGCTTCCTAAAACAACAGCAGCTAGCTCGATCAAGCACTGAATGTGCATTTGATTGTCTTCATCTGTAATCGAAGCATAATAATCAACTACAGCAATAAAAATCATTACTTGGTTGTACAAAAAAATTGTGAAGTTCTTGGTTTGACAAACTCATAGGGCTGTCTGGCATAGGATTAGCCATCCAATCAATGAAGCACCAATATTCTTTACCAATATATTGAAAAAGCTCTTCAGACAATATTGGCAATATTCTATGAGAGTTTTTCTGCAAAATTATCACGGAAAGTGGAATCATCTGTTCATTTTATAAATTACCTTATTAACAAAAAACTCGATATGAGCACTGAGAAAGACTGACATAATAAAAGTAAACTTTTCTTGCTTTGATGCATTACTACAATTATAATTATACAAGAAATTAAAATACAAATACACATTTTGTTACCATTTCACAGCAATACGATGAATGGGCTCAATTTTTTGTTTTTTGCCAGGGTATTTTATAATGGATTTCATAGCTTCATGCACAGAATTGAAAAGGGTCATCTGACTAGAGTAACATTGAGACAAAAAAGGAAGAAAACCTTCGTTTGGTATTTGATTAAACTAAATTGATATAAAATTCATGACAATAAGACTTCAATGAGCTACCTTTAATACAGCAGTGATCTGACGAACACATTTAAAACTGGTTAACAAGGATATATTATCAATGTTATCCACTAATTCAACTTTTAATTTTCTTTCATTTCTACATACTTGAAGTACCCTAATATAAATTTATCCTTCATTTTAGTAGCTCTTGTACTGCTAACCTCATCAGAAGTATAAGTGAATTGTCAGATATTGCAGCTGTTGAATACTTGCTTACAGCATTACTCTCATCCAAAACTGTTTCAATGATTCCAATCTAAAAATATTGTATCATGCTGTGTATCTATTTGTTGTTACCATATTTTCATCAGTAGATCCATCATGCTGAACAACAATATGAGCAAGTTTCTCTATGACAATTTGAATGACTGCTTGCTTCTCAATAACAAGAAGTTTTTTCTTGCTTTGACATGTTTCTGATTTGATACTTTCTGCCAACTATGAGAAATAATAAATAACAAATTATCATTATACACTTACCCTTTCATAAAATGAAAGCATGTTTGAAAATAAAACAACATCAGATATACTAGAATCATAACTTTGCAATTTCTCCAAAACAATTTCATAATATGTATCACATAAAGGAACATTAATTGATTTCTAGAATTTCAAATGAAAATTTTAATGCCTTTAACAAGATATTATACCTGTAATTTAAATCTTAGAGAGGCACAATTTCTGTAATCATAAGGATAGTAATTGAAGCAGCTTGAAGGATCCTTTGAATCAATTACTGAACCTAGTATTGACCTCACCTATTAAAATAAAATAATTTCTCACTTAACTATAGTGTTAGCTCACTCTGTCATTAAATAAAAGTACACCAGTTAGTTCTCTGGTGCCATAGATATGTGCTTCTTGTGGATTTTCAAGTAGTTTTTTAAGATGGTATTTGAACTTGGATTGCAACCAACTTGATGACAAATCATGTTCCAATTCAATTCTATTCATAACTTCCCAGATCCATTTGATATCTTCATCAGTCATGTCATGAATGTGTTGGTTCACATAATACTCAACAATATGTTCACAGATCACGAAGTGGCTGTGTCTCACATCATCAAAATATTCTTGAACAAGTTGAGCTAGAGATACAGCTTTAATATACTTCTACAAAAGAGATAATGAACATGCGGCATAAAAACTAATACCTCTGATATAATATTGGCAGCTTCCATCAGCTTCAAAACAAAATTGTCAAAAGGCTGCAAAATAATTTCATCCCGTCGCTTCAGATTATTGACAAAATATATAATGGACAACACAATCAATTTCTTTTTGGTAACTGAATCTAGATCTAAATCATCATGACTTTTAAAATTGCTAATCTAAAAGCTGTGGATGAAAATAAAACAATTGCATATTATTATACCACTTGATAAAATAGATCTGAAAGTTCATAAAACTTAGCACATTTCCCACTTTTATGTAATGATCCTAATGATGTGTACAATACATCAATGCCAGTGGTCAATACACTATTTTTATTCAGATTGCTAAGTAGTTGACTTTCTACATGATATGTGTCAATATAACAAACACATTCATCTAACAGCCGTAACAAAGACAGATAATGTGAATCCAATCTATACAGGCGTAAATGATAATGCAGTGAAATAAAACGTCTTGTGAAATCATCTAAAAATGAAAGTAAAGTGGAAAACAAAAGCTTCTGCCAACCTGACTGAATACTGGCCAAATTAAAAAACTGTTTAGTAAAAATGCACACATCTCGAGATAGTTTCCTTGACAATGAGTCTTCTAAATAATAATCCCAGAATTCTTCATTGACTTTCATTGCTCCAATGGCAAATTTGATGATTAAACAATCATCCTATATAGTGTTAAGTTAGCTGTAACATCTAATATTTATACATTTATAAACTTAGATTATTAAAAATTCATCATTAAATTTTTACTTAGAATTTTTAACAAAAAATGAAAGTAGTTTTGGATATAAATATCCTTTGCCAAAATATAAAATTTCCTATCATGACAATCAATAGTTTTAAATTCAACTTTTGAACCCAAGACTTAACAATCAAAGAAGACTAGCAATAGTTAAAAGGTTATGGGCAAGGATTACCTTAAGGGTTATTTGCAAAAGTAATATTTGGTAAAATTGCTTGTGGAAAGTTCATTGGTCAACTTTATATTAGCAATTTCGTGCCACGTGCCATTGAGCATGTTTAGATTGAAACAAATGTGAGGTATTATATTGGCAATTTCTTCATAGAACTACCAATTCCTCGCCAATAAATCATGTCGTACATTATATCAAACTGTAAAATGAATCGTAGGATGAAAATCATCTGTGATGACAACAAGCTTATAAGTTCAGAGTAGCAGGCAGAAAGGCAAAACGCTAATGAAAAAGTTATTTAGGGTTTAGGATACTATTGACTATTACTAATAGCTTTGAAACTTATTATTTTTACCTTGCTTTGTTCAATAAGCTCTTCAGTTTTTTTAATAATGTGATCTTTATCATTGTCAGTGGACGCTGAATTGATGTCATGAGCCCAAGTTGTTTCTGAATTTTCTAAATATTCTTCTTCGTCATTAATATCAACTGATTGCAGATATTGTTTGAAAACTTGATTGATAATGTTCTCCATGGCATCAAATATAAGATTGAAAAAAGGAATTTTCGGAGAAGAGAAGTCCTTCACTGTATCAATATGTGATTGTTTTGTCAAAATTGCTACTTCTAACTGCAGCTGTTGCAATGAATCAGGAATTGGAAGAATACTAAGTATTTCACATATTAACTTTGTGTTTGGAACAATATTTTCATCATACTGGTGAAGCGTGTGCATCACAAATTGTTGATTCATAATGCAAATAAAATAAAGAACTAATTCTTTATAGCTAGACTTGATAGTCTCTTCAACCGCTTGTGACAGTGTGCAACTTGAACGATAAGTAACAGCAAAACGAGCAATTTTAAAAGTGAGCTCATGCATTGCTTCTTGCTGCCAAAACGAATAGAATCTTTTACTAAGGACAGAAGATATTTCATCAATCTTTAATAATGCTGTCCAGTACAAACAAATTTCCTGGAATTGAGCATCTTTGGGAGGAAAATCTTTTAACTGCTTCATTGTGATACTCCCAGAGCTCAAAACAATAGTTTCACTTAGCAAATCTGTCCACACAAAATCATGAACAAAAATATCATGCATTTTACACTCAGAAGATGCAGTACTTTTCTCCAATAAACATATATCAAGCCATTTCTCAATATTGATATACTGTACTCCTTTCATTTCACCAATTTTGTCCAAATATACATGTTGCCACCCATCTAAGAAAAGTGTTGGATAGCAACAATTGTAAAACATTTGCGGTGGAAAATGTAGGATAAAAAAGATAAGTTTGTTACAGTGCAGTTGCTGATAGAAGCACTCACTTTCCTCAATCAGTATTCTAGCATGATTAATAGTGTCCTTAGCTAGCTCATTCATATTTGCAAATAAAAGTAAGACTTCAGTTGGAGTATTTGAGTTATCACATTCCAAAAACATCCTCAAAATATCTTGAATTTTTTCTTGACTTGTTGCATGAGACATAATGTAAGTATGAAATTTTCTTTCTTCATCAAAGCAGAAAAATTCTTGCATTTTTTCCTTTTCCTGTGTATACTTTGAATGGCAAGAAGTATAATTTGGAATCATCTCCATTATACTTTGAGAGGTATGTGTAAAACAAAGAAATTTTTTTGCTACAAATTCTTTTCTAAAAATTAAGGCAACATCAAATTATAACAAAATATCATTTTACCTTTTATCAAGAAGCTGATACTGTTCTTGTATAAAATTATGCAACGAAAAGTGATGCTGATATCGAATATAGCACTTCTTATAAAAATCAGGAATTGTTTCATCTGTCCCACAGCAAGTAACTAGCCCTTCAGGACTCATAATGCGTATCAACTGATAATGAAGAAATATCACTATTAATTCTTGTAATAATTTCAATGACAACTGTGATGACACTTTGTTGCCCTTAACTGTCATTCTTGCAACTTCATTTATACTTTCAAAGTCAATAGGATCATCCAAAAATTTTTGAACTATATCTTTATCATTTTTAGAAATTGAATTTATAGCAAATAAAACAGCTTCAGAAAACAATTCATAATGACCCTAAAATGAGAAACAACTTAAACCATTAACTAAAATCAGAAACTTACCACATCAATACATGTTCCATAAACAAGATGGAATTGCCTTAAAAGGCATAATGCAAGAAAATCAACCTTTGAAGAGGGCTCAAAATCAGCTCCAATGGATGACGCATTCGCACTATCAGTAACATGCTGAGTAGGCAAGACTAAAAGCATGAGAGAGTCTATCGTTTGTTCAGTGAATCCATAAAAACATGACTTTCCACAATTTTTCACAAAATCTTCAACCTAAAATTTTTATGGAGAAAGTGTCATTGTGATTCAATATAAAACTTACATTGTTCTTAGCATACACTAAGATATTTTTTATGTGATATTGGCATGACGACAAGGATTCCTGAAATAACACTTCATGGCTCAAGCTGTACTTCTCAAAACGATTTAAAAAAGGTTTGCTTGTTTTTGATTTGTCGGAATTATTAATAATAACAGCACAATTAAAAAAAGGGCTAACTCTTGTTGGTTTAATAATTGTACCGATTGCCACGTTGGCAAACAATACTTTTTCATTGGTTCCAGGCGTATTGATGCACAAGAACCTTTGATTAAAAAGATCATAAAAATTCTCTTGAATTTCTTCAGCTTGATAAATAAGAGTAGTATGGCCTACTCTAGCTGCATGCCTTATTGCAGCAGTTGTATATAACTATAAGTTTAGATAATCATAAAAATAACTATTATTAATTATTTTAATGCATACCTTCTGTGAATTATCATCAAAAGGAAACCTGGAACAAGATAAAATTTTGGTTGCATCTCTTCGAAATATATCGAATCGAAATAGCAATCGTACTAATGACTGATCTTCACTGCTGTCAATAAGAAGCTTGTATCGAACTTGATTCTCAGAAGATAAGTCTCTGTCAGTATTTCTAAAACTTGATTGGAGAAGTTGAATCAATGATTGCTTTTTAACATTTTCTGGATTAAAATTAATCTGTAAAGTAATAGTGAAAATTAAAACTAAAAAAGTTAATCCTTACTGCTTTGAAAAAAACTTGTACAATGCTGCTGAAATCTTTAGTGCCATTAAAATTGTGGCCTAATGCTTCCATAACAGCTTGAGGCTTAATGACATCATCTTGGTGATTCTTAGAATGCCCAAGGTAAGCAAAAAAGTGGATAAAGTCACGAAGCCCAAAGAATTGACGAATATGTGGTCTGCGGCTGTCATTCATCAAATTTTCATACACTTCAACTATGTTAGTGATCATGGTCTCTTCATCCCTGTTCCAGGAGATAGGCAGATTGCCAGCAGTTAAAGAGTATTTAGCTAGTTGAACAAGATCTTGAGATGAAATCTCACTCCGATACATAGTGACTGTTCTGTTTGTCTTGGCAGCATCCAATATATCATTGGAAATACCAACAAACGAAACCTATAATGAGACACACTGATATTGTACAGAAATATATTTGTCAGGATTTTAACTTTGCTAATTTTGCAATTATAAAAAATTCATAATCTGTTTATTATATATACTAATAATGTGCACACAGTAAAAAAGTGAATTTTTCCTCACAAATATGCAATTTTTGTGAAATAATATTTTTACAAAATACCCCTTAAAAACAATAACAATCTATATGAGTAATGATGTTAAAAACTTACTAAAGGTTCATCATCCAAAAAATGGTGAAGTACTTTCAATGATTCATGACTATCTTCTGGCAATCCTGCTTCATCCATCATTACAACAGCAAGCCTCCTGGTGTTATCTATTGTTTGCTGTCGGTTAATTGCTCTTTTAAAAACTGTTTCGATCTCTGAAGATGTAGATTTTTTTGAGCACTGGTAAGGATGAGGATCAAGGCATTTAAATGTATTGCAGTCTTTTAGTTCATTATTTTTAGATTCTTGGCCTTGGCAGTTGTGAATTGCTATTTTAAAGGATAGAGTCTTAGATGATCCAGGTGGGCCAACAATAAAAATTGGTACATGAGCCATAGTACATATTATGATAGCATATATGTTTTCTTTTAAGGCAAATGTTGGAGCTATGCCAGCAGAAAAATCAATGACACGATCAACCCAGTTCAGTTCATCATTTAGAGATTGTACAAAGTTTTGACCACAAGTATCAAAAAGACTTGAATAGCACATCATTTGTTCCTTGAAGTCTTCTCTATCACATATATTGAGTCTGAAATAGTAAACAAGTGCTACAGCAACATAAAAAGCCCGGGTCATGATTTGTATGTCATTTTCTATTTTTCCATATTTCGTATCCTTTTTGAACCATGTCTCTAACCAAACATGCAATTGAAAAACACGCTTTATATCTCGTTGACTAACAGTACTTTTAGCATAAAGTTCTGCTTTTTTCTCTTCAAGATAACTTTCAGTATTCAAGATACTTTTTAAATGCTTAAATGCATATGCTCTCATTAGTTCCTGCGCTCTTGCAATTATTTCAGCTACAATTTTACAAACATTTTTACTCCTGTCTTCATAAGTGAGAAGAAGCATTTTATGAATATACTCATTTTCATCTTTTGCTTCCAACTGACCATATTCCCATTTAAGAATGCTGAGGGTGTGAGGAAGAGATTGGACGTAATAGGATGCATTGAACCAGCTGTCATTTTGCTTAGCTAGCATGGCCAAACTATTACCCCTGTGTGGATTACATGCAGCAACAATAAAAATGTTCTCGGCTAAGGCCTATAAAAATTCAGTACATTATCAATACTTTCAATTAAAACATACTCGTCCATTTACAGCTTTATCAATAATGACTTCTTTAAGGTAGCCAGGACAAGAAGATGTATTAATTTCATCAAAAAATACCTACATACATGTTATATACTTCCATTCACAAAAAACCAACTAAAATAACTTACAGTAATAATTGGTTTTTGATACTGGAGTACAGTACTGTGGTGTTTCTTGTAGCATTCAAGTAACATTAATGCATGTTGGTTAACACTGACTAAAAATTCCTCTATTTTCTTTGGTTTCATATCTACAAAAAATAAATAAAAGAAAATAAAATAATTAATTATAAGTATATTAGCTACATACCAGAGTGAAGGCTCAGTTTATAAAATATAGACTTTAATTCGCCATAAAGTATACCATTGATAACGTGGGCCATAGACTACAAAGATATGAGCATTACCTTAATAGCATAACAGAATTAAGTGCATGATTTACTATAGTATCATCAGTTTCTTTTTCATCTTGAATACTTCTCAAAAAGTCAAATAATGGTTTGTCAGTATGAGAATCAGTTGGAAGCTCAATATTACCCACCAATGGATCATACACAATCTTAAGCAGTTCAATTTTGATCTTGGTATATGTGATACTAGAAACTGCTAGTTTTAGAACATCATGTAAAGTTTTAAAAGATATTTTTCTTTTTGAGGCCTTTAAATCTGTTTTGACTGTCAAAATGAGATTACTTGCTCGGGCACCAATTGTAACACTTTTCTCCACTTTTGTCATTAATTCATATAAAAAATTCTACTTAAAGCAATAAAAATTATATATTTAGTAAAAATATACTTTGTATGTACCTGCATATCATTTTTAAGGGAAAGAAACTGTTGCTTCCATGAGTCATTCCAAAGTGAAGATAACATTTGCAGTAGAAATGTTTTACCAACTCCTGTCTCACCTTCAAGAATAACAGGCATACCACATTCTCTCCGTTCATGAATAGTAAGCATTTTTCTAACAAAATCTTTAGTTAGGACATATTTCTTCTCCTTAATTAGAGTAATACAGTTTGAATCATCTGTTTTCACATTAAGTGCTGCAGAGAGGCAATCATGAAAATAATGGTCAGACATTGGTTCACTAAAAAAAACAAAGTCACTGATTAAATATGTACATGCATCCTCACAGTTTTACGCCAATTGCTCTTAACTGTCTACGTTTCTCTTGAGATGGTATACCAGTACAAAAAAATTTGAACACAATTCCTCCATTTTTGTCAACATCATAAATAACCTTTTACCAGGATTAAGTACATTTCTTATTAAAATAATTATGATACCTGTTGATGCTCATCAGTTGCCTGTATTACTGAACTTTTACAAAAGTCTTCAACTTCTTCTTTCATTAAATTGAACAATGTTGATCTCATGTTTTTTGGACTAAACCCTGTCAATCCTTCACCTTTATCATCCTTTATAAGACTACCATCTTTTACATCTTGCAAAAAACACAGTTGAAAGCAATCTTCAAGCAACTTGCACCTTCTTTCCATGTATCTACATTTATGATTAACATGTCAACTGATTGCAGCATACATATACTTACTTCAAATATACAGCCTGCAATAACTTTGACTGAGCAATACTATGCTTAAAATTATGTTGCAGTATACTTCTACATTCTTCAGCTGAAAGATCTTGATAAATGTTTCCAATTTTTATAGGAGATGACCTTTGTCCTGGAAAGTCTATGATGTATAGTGACATGACTCACAATGCTACAGATACATTAAAATTACCAGTATATAAATGATCCAAATTATTATTTTGAGATGCTTTGAGATACTTACACACCAGCTGTGTTCCTTGATAATGCTCAATATCAAATTCCATTTTGGGAATCATTTGTTCCCCAAGTAAAGTCAAAGCTGGAAAGAGCTCACAAAACTTGTTGAAAGATTTAGTAACATCACAATTTACATTCCAATAAGGAACCTATAAGCATAGTAACTGAACAAACAACATATAAATTTACTTCAATATACACATCAGTTGACATGCCACTAGGTAAGCACAATGAACGGCAATGTGACTGCTGTTTGGTGTCTACAGATATTTCAACATATCCCAAAACAAAATAATCAAAAAAGAACCAATTCACATCATCAACCAATTGATTAAATTTCAGTTTGTGATTTTCATCACTTTCCTATGTATTACAACTAGACCAAATTAAACATCTTCCTGCTACTTACCTCAGGAAGAAACAATGATATATTGTAGTAATAAAGCATTCCATATTGCTGTAAGGAAACTTTTGTTAATTGCTTAAACATTCCTTTTCTACTAAATGTTTCATCAATACTTATTGATACATAATTTTGATCCTTATTTATTTTCCTGGATTGCTTATTTATATGATCTTTTATTTCACTTCTAATGTAATGTGTTTTTCCACAGCCTAGTTAAACTTGTTACAACAGTAAGTCTGATTCTAATACCTACCAGATGGTCCATAAATGACTCTGAAGTTTCTAAATTCTTTGCCAAGCCTTTCTAATTTGCACTTTTCTCTCACATTCTCAACATCTGACATACATGTATGACTAATTTCCTATGAAAAAAAACTAGACTACATGGTATATATTGTTTGAATAGGTACCTGTTTATCAATCCATTGTATGTGACAAAACAAAGATGGAGAATACTCAACAAGAAATAAACTCAGGCTATAATTAATTTTTTTATCTAAGAAACTTGACCTTAGCATGGAACATCTTTTCAACAGAACCTAATAGGAAATATCTGTTAATAATTGACATAAAAATTTTTGAACTAACTCTTTGCAGTTCATTATTAATAGTGTTAACTCCCAAAATGAGGTATTTCATTTTTGAAAAGTCACTAGAATTAATTCTGTCAAAAAACAATTCAATATCTTCTTCAATAGTAGCCACTGAGCAGCGGAGAAGTTGAAAATACGAAGGAATCTTTTTAAAAATCCATAGGATCAAGTTCATCAGTTCCAAATTACTGTAACAAAATGCTGAAATTAATGAAATTTTGAAGGTTCTTTCCTTGTTAAGATTCAAATCACTTCTAAGACATTTTGAGAGATATGGATGTATTATATCACTTTGTACAAGAAAATACAAAAAACTTCCAACTCTTTCAACAGGATGTACATTAGCATCAGAAACGAGCTCAGGAATCATCTATTATTATTATAGCATAAATACCGTATAGATGGTAATTTTTGTTGTACATGCTTCATTTTAGTGGTTTTTGGGCTTAACATGAAATTAAAACCAACAAAATCATTACTGGCTGTAAACTGTTAACAAAAAATTGCGACCACAAATTGCCCCACTAGGAACAAGCCGCAAAATATTAGACCCAAGAAAATAACCTGCTATACGGTAATAAGAACCTATACTGATCCATTTACCTTAATTGTACTCTTTAAACAGGAACGCCCATTAATGTCAAGTATGAAAAGAAATCCAATTTCATGCAATAATGTTTCAATATCACAAAAGTCCTCCATGATCCTCTCATGAATTGAAATTAACCTTTTTGTACTCAAAAAAGATAAAATTTGATATTCTTCCCTAAATTTTTTAGTGTCACTTTTAAAAGATTCCAGTTTTTTCTTACTCAAGTCGAGCTAATAATAGTATAAAGCAATTAAAGTATCATAATAATAATTAACTAACTTCTGACATCAAAATTCCCCATCCTTCTTGCCAACCAGACACCCAACTATCCAATTCATTTGAAGGTACATGTATATTATCTTTTTCTCTCCATTGTAAGAAGCAAGGGTTTAAATGAAACGTTCTTACTTCCTCCTTCCTGTATTCAGGATGACCAGTGCAATGTAGATCAGAATAACAATCAAGAAGTTCAAAAGCAATTTTTTTAAACTAAAAAATTTATAGTTAAAACATACTTAAACCTAATTAGTCTGACCTGCACAAACCACTTCAGGCAAAAATATACCAGTGATGGAGACTTGAAATTTACAAACAATAATTTTCGTGAAAAATCATTAATTGTGCTAACAGTCCAATCTTCATTGTCCAGGCAAGACTGTTGTGGAATAACATGCATATGACCTACAAAAATATATTACAAATGCCAAGGATGCAGGCTTGAAAATAAATTTATTGTAACAAAAATGATAGGTCCTTAACGGCTCCATGAAACATACAGAAGCAGCAAAATATTGATACATTCCAGATATTATGTGTAAAATATACCTGTATTATAATACTTTAATGTGTTGAAGGCAGTAAATTTTATTTTAACTTAATTAAAATTTAGGCTAAAGCCGCTACAATGTTAAAGCCCTTATGCTATGCAAAAAAAATCACAACTTACTCAAGAAAGTGAAATGTATGCTTCTAAGCCCAAAATATACAAGGCAACATATGTTGCTAGCAACTTCTGTGGTTACTTTGATTTTGTATAAGAATAGAAATTTGTTCTATTTATGGAACAAGCTCGATCATTACAAGATCAAAGCAACCACGAAAGTTGCTAGCAACATGTTGCCTAGCTAGTATATGTTCACGGGCGTACCCAGGGAAGGATGCTGATGGTGTCCAAAGCGCACCACAATTTTGACCACACCCCTTTTTATGGCACCAAAATATTGTTTTCACCATTTTCAAAAATTATGTAACGGTAATTTTAGGTCACGGTAATTTTAGGTGCTTCCTATTGCCCTTTAAAGCACTGGAAAATGCTGAGATTGAGGCTAAAATGATTGTTAAGTGTGCTGAATAACTTTCTCAAGACATTTAGCAGTGATATGAGACACCAGAACTTAAAGAAGCAGAAGAAAAAAATGTTAATTCTTCAGGCTAATGGGGGTGCTCAAGCACCCTCAGCACCCCCCTAAATCCACCCCTGTATGTTGGCTGGAATTTACATTTAAATATTAACAAAAACATTTTTGCATACAAAAGGCAGACACTCTCAAAGGTTAAATTATGATTGCCAAAAGTAGCCATACAGCAGCAGCACTATCAGTTTCATTTATCATTATTTTCTTATAATGCTCAATTTTAGAGCTCTTTGTCTTTTGTCTTGCACAAAAACTTTTTAACATCAATGCAGATGCAGTGTCCAATTTATAATAGTCCATTGATATGTGAAACTGATGATGCTACTCCAAGGTAAGAGCTGCTTTTTGGTCTGTAATGATGGCAGGAACTGTCGTGTGAAAGGCTAGTGTCTTCTAAAAATAGGACAATCCAAAATCAGACACAGAGAACACCTGCCTCCACTTTCTTGTATGTGAAAAATTTTCGTGGCCCAAAATTTTGTGGATTTTGCATTTTTTTCAACATTCCCAAAAAAATCCGCGAAAATCAATTTAATACGGTTCAAGATGGCCTAAAAGTAGAAAGCCACAAAAATTAAAGCCACAAAATTGATTTTTAAACAGATCCGTGAAAATTTTGGGCCATAAAAATTTCCCGCTATACAATAGCTTGTATGCCCACATAGTAATTAACAAAAATGCCAGCTAGAAAAACTGGAATAATTTATTACATATATGTAAAGCTTAATCAACAAAATAAAATTTAACCAAACTAAGGCCTGGCCTATGAATGAACAAAAGCTTTTTCAAAGTCACTGCTAATGATAAACTAGATATTGTTATGATTTTTCACCAAAATAAAGATCACACCAAAGGAAAAACATTATAAGAAGAAAATTACTAAATTAGAATACAAATCAGAAAGATAATTCAATTTTTTGCCAACAATAACTACAATCATTCTAACATACAATGTATAGACCAGCTGACCAGTACATAACAGAATGATATCATGGTTAATTTTCCTAAATGCGCAAACTTAAACCAACTAAATAAATTGTAGTTAACTAATATAATGATATAGCTTAAAATAAAAACTAACAGATAACTATCAAACAAACCTCTTTCCTCAATTTTCATAAATGTTAATGTCAACTGCACTCCAGTTTCTTTAGAAAACTTATAATTATAAACACCAGAAGACTGTATGCTACGAAGAAGTTTCTCTTTGTTCTGAGGAGCCTCTTCCTAAGTAATTGAGATATTATCATTGTTGTAGAGTAGGTACAACTTACTTCAAAAATGTTGAACCACATTCTAATGAGATTCATACCTTGATTCACAAATGACAATTGTGATATGGCTTCTGAAATGTTTCCAATGCTGATGATATCATTCCAAAAAGCTAATAGACTACTTTCATGTCTAAGAAAGGGAAACACCAAACTCATTGTGTTCTGGAATGCACTTAAAAGTTGTTCATCATGATTTTCATGAAGTAGTTCCACAGTTACAAGTTGGCACTCTAAACGAAATGTTTGATAGCCATCATCAGACTGATATCCTCTTTCACAAGCAAATTCATAAAGCTTACGTAATTGCTCTATGTGTTTACTCACAAATAATTGAAGATATGAATTTCCAATAATATCTTTTATTCCAAAAAATCCCTTAACATCTTTCACAACTTGCTTAGCATTGAGTGTTGTTACAGTAGATTCCAAGGCATATTTGACATAATTGACTTTCTTTACTATATTATCCATGTCAATTAAACATTGCTCCAACTTATACATTTTAAAGGCTTGCTGCATTGCTAGAGCATATAAATAAAACTCTATAAGTTCAAAGGTAGCTTCAAGACTCTCTTTAATATCAAAAGTGTCATTGATATGATAGTAATACTCATGTAGTATTTCAGTTTCGTTAGGCCAATCAATACTTTTAACATCTTCCATTGTAAAGATTTCATTGATAGTGAGCATTGATACATTGTCTTTGATCAAATTATTTATAACAGTTTGGGCACATTCTACTGCATGATTTAACAATTTAAGCTTTTTGCTACCGTTAAAATTAAATGTTGGAGGATCAGAAAAATGCCTTGGACGAAGATCGGTATCACTTTCCTTGTTGCTTTGCTTGTAGAAATGCATTATGCATTTATTAAATAGTGCACTTCCTTTCCAATTTAAAAGAGCTAATGTTTCAAGTGATTCTGTGATTGGATTCAGAAAAGCTTCAAGTTGACAAGCTATAATTTCTAAAGAATATAGTGTACATTCATTCTTAATTTCACAGGTGCAAATAGTGTTTTTGGTTGTATAAACAATACTGGATTTGATAAGATGATCCAAAACAGTTGGAAAAGAAATGTCATACTTAGATAGTACTTCCGTAATAAAACTCCTGTATAAATACAAGTGATCATACTATATAGATATCAAACTAATGTAACATTGTAAAATGCACATATACATGTACATGTAACAATTAAGCAATCCACATGGAAAGACACCATCGAATTATTTTATATTTATCATATGCTTGACTTTGACTTCAAGCTTTTGAAAGTTATTAATTCTACAAAAATTCATCATGATTCACAAGTCATGATCATGCACCATTAAGGTAAAGCCTAAAGCTAATCAGTTAGAGTGCTAGATGAAAGAAAGTGACTGAAGTTTAATTTCTTTGACATTCAAACAAAGCTATCGTGAGGTACAATGTGATCAATAATTAAATACATGTATATGCCATTAGTTGTAGGCCATGCAAATTCATCAAGCTTGCAATTTGGCATTAAGCAATGGCAGACATTTAGCACACTAGGAAACATTCTATTGCACCTTGAGGTCAGTGTTTCCCGTATGCTTGGGAAAACGCCTTTGTTCTCAATGACAGACATTAATAAAACAATAAAGCAAGGAGTGTTATGCAAAACAACTGCCAATTTCCTTTCAAACACGTGCATATCAATTAATAATTAATATTGGATTAATGTACATGTACAGTCAAACTTCTTTAAAACTAATCCCTGACTAGCAAAACCTCTCTATATAAATATGTTGCTGAAGGCCATTGAAAGTCTATAAAAGAAACTTTTGAATAATAGAATCCCTCAATTTTGTACAAATAATGACTACTCTCCAATGGTCTAGCCTGCACACAAAGTAGGCAATTCTATAATCAATGCAATATGAAAGATGGGGTTTAACCAGTTCAACCTCTGACTTAAAAAGATGGCAATGGGTGGCCCATGTAGGTGTTATTTTTAGAGAGGCTTGACTGTCCTTAGCAGGGGCGTATCCAGGAATATGGAAAGGGGGGGGTGCTGGAGTACAGAAATGTACAGGGGCTGCAATGAGGGGTGCACAAAGCATGGCACGATTTTGACCATGCCCATTTTTATGACGGTAAAACAGCGTTTCTTTCATTTTTGTCAATTACGAGCGGGGTCAGGATAATTTCAAGCACACTGGTACTTCTGATCACTTGTTAAAGCACTGGAAACTGTTGAAATCATAATCAGGGGGCTAGATAACTTTATGAAGAGGCTTGGTAATGATGCAAGAGTCCAAAACTTTAGTAATTTTTTTCTGAGCTCAGCTATAAGGGGGGTGCTCAAGTACCCTCAGCACCCCCCCTGAATACGCCCCTGCTTAGCAACATAAGTGTATATGTTATAGTGATATACAAATGCAAAACTACATGTACATGTAGATGTAAAGCATGCAAGTGATAAAAGTCAAAATTCCTACAAAATTTGACACTTAAAGTACTGCAATGACATATGTTTATCAACATACCCTCCATATGCATGTTCTTTCACTAATAGTTTTAAAATTTTCGATTGAAACTCTATTGCTTTACTAATTCTTTCTTCTGCAATAGCACAGCAAGCTGAATACTCAAATTTCAAGGTGCAGTCATATATTGTCTTATAGGTCAAATAATGTTCAGAAAGTACTACCAGTTGCCCAAAAGTAATATGCTTTGTTTCCATTACATCAAATATTTTCCTTAGAAGGCTAATAAACTGAGTTATAATATTCTTAAGAATCCTTGATTCAGGAATACAGATGGCCAAGTTATCTGATGTGAAGTTAGATATCAGCTGGGCAATTAAACAAAGTTTTGTCGTATTATCTCTGAACCACTCAATACTTGGAGATTGGCTCAAAACTACCTTTCCAAACACAATCAAAGCAGCTCGAACCTTAACAGTAAAATCACAGTCTCTAGAGAAAATAGGACGAAAGAATGATACTGCATCATTAGTGACAGGGCCAACTGAAAAAATGACCTCCTATTATTAAAAAGGATCATAGACAAGTACTTTATAGACAACACATGCACCTGTAATAGTACTTTGATTACTTCATATTGAAATGCACCATCATGTACTACAACTTTATCCTACAAGTACATATATTGTATTTGTCACATTCTGAAGTGCATATAACTCACAAAAGCAGAAAAAATCTTGTTGTAAATTTCTTTTTGAAGTTTGCTATCAATAATGAAATTTTTAAACTTTTTTCCAAATTCTCCATCAAAATAACTTTCAGTCATAAAAATCTTTGCTTCAAGAATTTTTTTAATAAACTCAAATGACCGCTTGCTCTTGACATAGTAAGATCCAATATTGTAGAAAAACAATAAAAATATTTCCTGAGGATCATCTTGTTCTATGAAACTGCAATGAAAAATACACTATAAAAAACACACTAGTATATAAAAACATACTATTTACTAGCTAAGCATAGTAAATGCATAATAGAATTTTCTTGCTTCACACTGTACGAAAGAGAATTTAGAAAAGTTTTGTATATCTATACATAAGAATTATATGTATTTTAGATGAGGTACCAATGACTGTATTCTTACCTCAACTTTATCGAAGTGACCCAGAAGAATTAAATCACTAAAACGATCAATAGATAATTTTGAACATTTTTCAACAAACAATTGCTGTAGCTGCACAAAAAAACAAAAAATAATTTGAGGTAATACAAAGTACCTTCTCATTAAGACATGTGTCATAGCTAGACCATAGTTTAGATTTCTGGAAAAGTATCTCAATATGTTCCTTACACTCAGGATGTGTTAAATCAATAGATTTCACAAAAATAGCCAGCCATAAATTTAAAATTGGCAAAAAATTATGAAAATCCCATTCTTTTTTTCTAATGAGATCAACAATATTTTCAAGCATAACTGGTCCCTACAGTAATAATAAATAATTTAAGAAAAAAAAATATTTTTCACTTCATCATCCCACTTTGTGAAATGCTTTTCATTATAAATAGTAACTGGATGAAAAAACATTTTAACAAATGTGACACCAGTAGGATCCCTTGTGAGATATTCGTTGCATTCAACAATAAATTTCCTATTAAAATTGCTCAATACAACTCAAGAGACATCACACTATGTTACCATAATGTTTTAATTGAACGAAATTTAGCAGTAAATACAGTAGACATGTTCTCCCATGTCAACATTAATGACGGCAGGTCCCTCAAAATATATGACATGGCTTTTAGCCCATTGCTAAAACTTTCAATGTCACTTTCTGACAACTCCTTGGAAAGAAAATGCTAAACAGAAAAAATGTCTTATAACTTAAAAAATTATTTCTTGCCTGCAAAACTTCCTTAAACCATAATTTTTGAATTTTCTTTAGCATACTACATGAATTGTAGAACTTTATAGCAATAGATACTATAATAGATAAATGTCATCATACGTAAATGTACTTTAAATAATTTTTATGCTAACCTGACAAAATCTTTACATATGCATATTCAACAGCAGCACTACTAGGGTAAATCATAAGATATCCTTGGCTTACAGTAATAAATGATTTTGCAGCCAAATGAAATACATTGATCTCAGTTACATGTGAATCGTAAATTTTAAAACTTCCCCTAAAAGAATAATCTATAAATTGCTAAAATGCAGAACAACTGTACTTATCAATGAATTCTTGCTGATATCTTGCAATGTCTGTTGGCTTTATTTCCTTTAGCTTAGTAACACATTTATATACCAACAATTTTAGACTTTCTGGATATGCTTGAAGGGAATAAAAACTACATTGTACAATAAAAAATATAACACAAAATGTACTTTTAATCGTAGCATACCAATGCAAAATGTTTGCGAAGCAAAAATAGAAAATAAAATCTTTTGAAAATACAGAATCAATATGATCTTTCTCAACTAACAGGTCAAGAACATGTTGAATAACATCTTCATGAGTCACAGAATAAAGTTCCTACAAATTGATTTACAGTGAAATCAGATAACAAAACAAACAGTGAAGCCCATTAACCATAGTTAGATAACCCTATCATAACATCGAAAATAATTCTTTAGAATACAGTATGGGTAGTAAATTTCGAGAGTGTAAAATTTTGTATTTTAGCTCTTTAATTCTTTTACATTTGAGGGGGTTAAATTTCACATTTTGCATGTGCCCCTACATAAGTCATATAATTTTCACATGCTGCACATGTGCAGTGAGCACTTCCATGGTATTAATTTTTGTGGTTAAGAAGTCACCCACAAATCCGCAAAATAGATATCTCAAGAAATTTTATACCCGTACATTATAAAACATTTAAATGTAGTTTGCCTGCCAATGAGGTCAGGTTTGCAAGACTAGAGAGGCCTGAATTAATATGTATAAATATATATATATATATAAGAAATTAACTACCACTAACAAATTGATTATCAAGAAATGTTAGGTTAACTTTGTCCAAAATCCACTTCAATAATCTCAACGATTTTCCAGAAGGATCATCTATTGATTCCATTGTAATGCATGTTCTCTCTTGAATAAATTCATGCATTCTTCGCTTGAAAATTACATCATCAACATTTGCAGTGGTGAAAAAATAATGCACTGTGATAATAAGAATACATAAATGAAACAATACAACTTGTATCACTCACCCTTGGTTGAAATCACAGGTTTAACCGATGCTTCATAATTTTTTGTAGCATCAGCAATGAAGTCTTTCAATTCATGCTTAAATTTATGTGGTATTATTACAATTGTAATTGGACAATCAATTAATTCCCTATCACTATCCAAGTGTTTCTGAGTTATATTAGAAGACATTATCAAAATTAACTTCAGATTAGGATGTGCATATTTGGAATAAATAGAAGATGCTCTAATCCTATCATGTCTTTTAACTTTGTGCAAAAGGACATATGGCTTTAAAACATTCGACAAATCGAAATCATCAGAAGACTGTACTAACTGGTACCATGGAAAAACTTTAATACTTGAAGGGTAACTTGCTGGACTATACAGTATTATTCTTTCCCTCCCTGGCCTTGAGTCAGATGACCTGACATGTATTTCTATGCAAAACAGTGCAGTGTAAATCTAATAATAGATATGATGTATACACAATGTAGAAGTCTTATTTCCCTTTGCCCTCAGAGTCAACATCTAACAAGTTGTATCATCAGCAACCTGTTACAGATAAAGTTCAAAACTTTTTTTTTAATATATGTGCAAACAAAACGAAACCAGAAATGGAAAGAAACCAGAACAAAATAAAACTAGGGGAGTCCTAACATAAGTAGAACTCCTAGCATGACTAGGGTATGCTCTAAAATTAAAAAAAACCCTAAACCCTAACACAACTAGGGGACTCCTAACTACATTGGGAGATTGCTGTTTTGGCGTTTCTTTACATTTCTACTTTTACAAATACCTATGTGCACAATTATACTAAATCATTAATCATTTCTGCGCTTGCTTCAATTATCACTAATTACTCCAGGATTCACAAAAAATAATGTGATCTTACATGCATCATTTCCATTTCATGCATTTCATTTTCCCACTAGCTTAAACTTACCAACTTTAGCTTTAACTGCTTTATCGAAATCTTCTGATTGAAGGTGCTCGGATGCTTTGAAAAGTCTTGGCAGCATGACGAATGGGCGAATCTAACGGCAAGAAAGAGAAGACAGGAGATTTAGGAGAAGAGTCAGAAGAGTGAGAAGACCCTCCGGTAGCGGAATTTTCGCCCACGCATGGCAATAGTTAGAATGTATACGGTAGAGCATAATAAGGATTTTTCGTGGTTTTAATAACTATAATTTTACTTTACTAACGCCTCCTCGACTCGCTGACCCACTCTTGATTCTTGATTCTGCCTTTATGTCCCTGTCAGTCTTCATTATGACCCCTTGGATTACTAACTACGATTGAGCAAGATTTCGTGAAAATTTCCTTTTACCCCACAAGTAACAGACTGTCCCTGACTATCTAAAAATCATGAAAGTGTCTGAGGTTATCCAATCAATTCAAGGGATGCCCGTTTGTGACAGGCTCTATCTTCTCTGTCAGTTGCTTCAAAGATGTGTTACGTATGAATTGGCCTACCTGAGATCCATTCTACTTGGTAACTTGTCTGAAAACCTCTCCTCTCTCTCCACCCCCGAAAGCTTAGCAAATAAAATGGATTTCCTCACATTCAATTGTTTATCACTAGATGATGAAGTCCTTGATAAGGTTATCTGTTCCCTCTCTTTACTTCATTACGACAACCGGCCTGTGGCTCAAAAGATATTTTCTCTTTTAAGTGAGAGAGAAATACTGGCAAAGGCTGAAGAAAATGAGAGCCAAGAGACGCTTGATAAGCTCCGCCTACTCTATGTCCTGGCTGTTTATCATCCTGCTATGTCATTCAATCAACAGCATCATTTATTGACCATTTTCTTGAGACATCTTGATGAACTTTATGAGCTAAGAGAAAAAGAAATAGAGAGAAAGGTACTGTATGTACATGTACACGTACATGTAGGAGGAACTTTTTTGAATGTTTTGTGTAAAGTTGTGATGAAAAGACTTAGCCTACATGTACATGACAGTGTGTTAGTGTGGGTGTGTTTGTTGCTAAAATTAATTAGAAAATTTACTCACTTCTAATTGTATAAGAATTACAGTATATTTTGTTTGTGTGGTATGATACATGGTTCAGTGTATCTTATGGTTCATGTTGACTACAAACGTCAAGGACATGTAATTGAAGATGTTGTCTTTGGCATCGAAAGGGTAACATGATCCTCTATCGTTACTCATCTCTCCTCTCCCCTCTTACTTTATGTATAAACTCGTGCATGTAAAGTACTGACAGCACACAGTACCCCTAAAATCTCAATGCTATTTGTATTTGCCTTCCTGTTCTATTACTTACTTTTGTTGTTGCTACATTGTGACATATTCACTAGTTACATTGTCATTGTATGTCTGTGTTACATAATGTCTCTTTTGAGTCATTTGTACTAATTCTGTTTTGTGTTATAATTACTATTTTGCTTTGATATAGAAAGAAGAAGCTGAAACCATTGCCTTGGCAGCATCAGAGCGTCCCAGCATACCTTCTGATGAAGGTAAATATGTAACTTATGGTTATTAGTTTTCTCTTTCTTACTCTTCTTTCTTCTTCTATCTCTCACTCTCTCCTTCCATTGCTCCTCTTTTTTTACATGTATTAACTTTTATATTATATTTTTATAGCAACAATAAGACGCTGTGAATTGAAAGGTGTATACAAGAGACAATCAGATAAAAGATATCCATATATATTAGAGGTGATTACATGTACATGTACATGTATGATAGTTTTTGATTTTCATTTATTTCTCATTAATGTATGTACATGTAAGTTTTCATTTATTGTAGTGACTTGACATTTTATTAGCACTGTATCTTTAATTATCTTTTATAATTCCTTTAGGTGGAGTGGTCTAATGGGGCTTGTTCTCACATTCAGCGTACATATGGTGACTTCTTTACATTTCAAAATAAGGTACTGTAGATGCACGTGCTCTCGTATTTAAAAGATAAATGATGCTAATGTACACAATGTACATGCATGTATGTGTAGTCCTCAATGATTTAATTAATGGTTAGATGTATGTACATGTAGTGTCTTACGATATATCAAATCTCTTTTCATTTTTATTAAATTTTTGTAGTACGTAGAGCTATAGCCTATACATGTACAATGTACAGTATGTTAATTTAGTGTTAATTTTAATGTTAATTTTTATTCCTCAAAATTAAAGTCTAGTACTTTGAGCAACACTTTTGAAATTTTATTGAAGCCACTAAATCAGCACTATATATGCATCATACATTATTTTCGTAGCTTTTGTTTTTATTTTCTTTTAGCAACAATTGAGGCCCTTCTACATTGTACTGTACTTATGTGAGTGTGTATTGTCATACATGTGTACATGCACAGTATGTACATGTACAGCATGTACATGTACAGTATGTACATGTAATGTGTAATTTGTATACAGTTGTAGTTGCAATAGCACAGATCAGGCACATCTTTAATGTTCTGTCCTTTAAATTTGTGTATATGTACATGTAGCTGTTGGACATATTTCCTGAGGAATCTGGACAGAGGAGTAAGAAGCAAAGAGTGATACCATTCCTGCCTGGTAAGACAAGAGAGACAGAGATATGTAGTAAACAGCAGTAACATGATAATGTGTTGATTAGCTGTTTATAACTGAATAATAGAGTGAAGTCTCCTGCTTCTTGTCATGTCCTTCCTCTTGTGTTTCTTTTACTGTGTACTTGTCCTGTTCTCTTTTACATACATGTANATGTACATATACATGTACATGTATATGTACATGTATATGTACATGTACTCTATTCTTCATTCTCCTCATTACCTTATCCTTTCACTCATACCTCTCCTTTTATTGCTTTCTCTCCTCTCTCTTTACAATGTCTTTGGTCCTTTTAATTGCTTGATTTGCTTCCCCCTCCTGTTCTGTTGTATAATTGTGCATGTATGTTACAATGTAGTGAATGTACACACACATTTTACATGTTTTGTATTTTTATTTCTTCTTGTGGGTTTATGGTGGGTTGAATTTGTAGTACTCAAATTAAGTTATAGCATACCACTTATTGTAATAAGCATGTACATGTACTACAATGTATTACTTGTATCCAAGGAACAGGTACATGTACATGTACCTGACTACCTGTGCATGAAGGCCTAAAAGTAGTATTTTCATGCTTTAGTGTACAAATCTACATGTGCAATATCTTTTTTATAATTTTGTGTTGGCAATTTCAAATTCTGCCACTTGCCTAACAAAATGCGTTTTACATGTACATGTACATGTAAGTCATGAGAATGAGGTATTAGTCAACTTACATGTACATATGTTAGTATTTTGACTGTATCACTTTTTGTTAGATACTATTATTGGGTAGTGGTTATGTTACCTCTTAACTTGCCATTCCCTTGAGATTTAAATTTTGCCATGCAATTCATCTATTGGGAAGTGTTTCTTCATCTAGCAAATTAGATGTATGAAATTCATCTTTAAATTTGATATTCTGCCAAATTAGGATGAAATTGAGACTAATGAATATTGTTGCATGACTGCACACATATAATTTTCAGTAGCACTATTCTTTTGGTATTTGCACAACAGTAGGTACATGTATAGTGATACAAATATACTATTAGCTATTAGGATTGTTACATGTACATGTATAGGTATGTGTATTAATGCATGCACTGTAAAATGTTTACTGAGAGTTTTCATTGGAAAATCTGGTCTTTTTGTAACAATTTTTTGAAGAACACACATAGACATGCTATACAGGAAAGAGAATGTGTGTAAGAGTCTTGGTCTCTCCTCCTCAGTATTCATGTACATGTACATTATAATATTTTTGTAATGCAGTAAGTCTATAACTTATTATACATGTACATGTACATGTATGTACAAATATGGATGTACAATTGTACATGCATGTATATGCCTGAAAGCGTGGTGAACTTATAATGTACAGTGTCACATTCACTTTTACTGTACATGTAAATATGGATTATTTATTGAAGTTTATCTTATTTCTTAATGGTTTGTATTAGCAGAAATTTTGAAATTACATGTAATGCTCCTTATGTACACACGTGATGTGTATCTTTTTCCAAAACATGAGATTAACATGTATACACATGTACAGTTTATCTTACTTAAATTAAATAGCTGCTGCAGTATACTAGATATGTGTCCTTGTACAAATCGACAATTTTAACATTAAACAACTTCGAATGATGTTTTAACATTTGCTTGAATATTATATACATGTACATGTATGTACACATAGGTAGAAAATTGCTCTCTGGTCGTACTAATAGAGAATTAGCAGAGAAGCGGTTACCTGATCTCTGGAAATATACTCAGTAAGTGCCTGCATGCTTTCTTGACTTTCATGTACATGTACATGTACTGTAGATTGTATGTACATGTACACTGTTATTTTACTTTTATTGTTTTACTCCATATAGTGATTTATTTACACTGCCAGAACACATTTCACAATGCAAGCATGTGATAGACTTCTTCCGGCCACGCCAGACTGATGCTAGAGATGAAATACTAGCCAATCACAAGATAACTACACTAGCAGGTAATTTTTACGCACCTCCTTTGAAGCATTGCAGCTTTTGTACTGATGTTATTGATGTGGAATTAGTTCAATTGCTTTATTCTTCACTTTTTTACCTGTACAATGTACATGTACATGTATGTATCATACTTGTAGACAGGAAGCATTAGATTTACATGTGCACATGTGCATGTAATAATGTAACCAGAAATTTGTAGCTCGAAATTCCTCGTAGTATTAAAAATTCTTACGGCATATCGCAGGTTCAAGTGCATTCACAAGAATTACATTGGACATGTGTAAATCTGTAAAAGGGTTTTACTGACTACCGTAATTCCTCTAAAAATTCGTCACATCAGGTTTTGTATTTGTAATTTTTAAAAACGAATTTTTAGAGGAAGAGTAGTTATGAAGCTTTTTAATTTATTATTTTGTCGAATTTGGAGGGATTCATTAATACACAAAACCAGCTACCTTAGGGTGTGTATTAATTGCGCTCTTAAATTTTAGCGTTTTTTAGGGGACCCTGATTTAGCGAAATGTAATATTAGCGAAAATAGGAAGAAAATCAATGGTAAAACCCACATTCAATAGCATAACACTACTCAAGAAGCCCAATCTATACATTTAAGAGCAGAATACTCAAAAGGGTCACCCTATCTACTGTTATCTTGTTACAGATCTTGCCTCTCTTGTGTACTAGCTTGTAATAACTATTATTAGTGGCTGGTTGAATTAGCGTTTTTAAGGTCTGACCACAAGGTGCCAGCAACAAAGTTGCTCAGTGTATGTTGGGCTTTAGCTCTCACTAAAAACCTGCATTTAAATGATACACTTTGAAATCCATTTTCGTTGCTCTAGAGTTTTGTTAAGTTTTATTCATAGCTGAAGCATTAAACAGGCACAAAACGATACAGATTGCATTTTATCATTTCATGTACATTGTACATGTACATTTACAGGTACATTGTACATGTAAATGTACATGTACATGTATGTGTACATTAAACTACTACCATATAGCGGGAAGTTTTGGAGAAGAGTAAATTTGGGATTTTAATAGCAATTCACCAAACCATTTTGAGCCATTATACACATGCTCAATGGCACATGGCCACAAATTTGCCAAATTAAAATCCACCAATCACGAAAAATTAGCAATTCGCCAAATTTTAGTCCTTCCAAAATTTCCCGCTATACGGTATTTTTGTGTCAGGTAGTGATAATTTTAAAATTCCGACGGTATATTAATTCCTGATGTTGTATCTCTTTCTAAGAATGTCACTAATTTCTTGTTTGTGACAATCAACACAAATTCCTAACTGATTATGTTGACAAGTTGTCATGGCAGTGAATTCATATAACTTTATGAGTGTTTCTATTACCTCAATAACTATTATACACGTGTACTACATGTACTTTGCTTTGGTGGCATTTTAATATTTTCTTTAGCTACTACATGTACATGTAAATACGATCATAAGCAATAAAAGAATTTTGTCTACACGTATGATCACATTTTCTCTTTTTATACATGTAGATATGAAAAATGCTAAGCCAAGAGGTTCTGTATCTTTTCTCAATAGCTCATCTCCATCCTCCTCCCCCTCTCGTCCGCACTCAGCCATACAACATGTTCTTAATCCATCTTCTGCCTCTCCATCTGCACGAAGCTCCAATACCCTCCCTGCACAGCAATCGCCTGGTCAAAAAGACTCCAATCAAATTAATAGGAGATCAACTTATCCAGCACGTCCCAGTGGGACCAGTGCTTTTACTGTTGTAACTCCAACTGGTTCAAGTGAAAAACTACACTCATTATCCCAGACCTCTATCACTAGTACAAATGAGGTTTTGAATCCTCCCACTACTGTTGCCTGTCACGTTGTGACACCTCCTACTAGTAGGAGTAACGGCTCTCCTGCTTTTTCTGTGAGTAATAATAAATTTAATTCTCCAGTTGGAGGAGGAGGAGGAGTATGGGATTCTGAGTCACCTACTGTTATCAAGTTTGTGCGATCAGGTAAATCAAAAGGAGATAAAGGAGAGAAATCAAAGGAGAGTAAACGTAAAAACAGCAAAGAGAGCAACAGCTCATCATCCCTCAATAAGGCAGATACACTCACTCATAAATCAGCTCCTAGTTGGGCTGATAGATGCGATTCCCCGCCTAACATTGAGTCAAGTTTATCACCTTTCCAGACTGTAACCACTACTTATAATACCCCGCCTACCTCCTCTACTCATCGTACAACTACTCCAAGTGTTGTTCCTTCCTCTGCTCCCCCTGAGACAGGGTCTCTCTCTTTCTCTCCGTCACTCCCCCAGCTGTATCAGTATGGTCTTCATACTCCTTTATATCCAATCTCTTATACCCCAACGCATTTTGATACTCCGTCACCTAAACCCACTCCATTGGGTAGTCGTACACCAGGGACGCCTACAACAGAGGCTGAGCATTTTAAGAAATGGTTGAAGTGCCATAGACTTCATAAATATGATAATTTATTTACCAACATGAGCTTTGAAGAGGTACTGTAGGTGTATACTGTATACATGTACAATGCATGTACACAATGTGCATCAAGAGATTATTATTGCAATAGTATATAACTGCATGTGTTCTAATGCAATTTCATGTGCATTTACTGTACGTTTGTAGGATTTGCAAAGCAAAAATTACATGTACAAGTAGAGCTCTATTGTGTCCAGAATAAAGTCATTCCATTGCCTTATCTTATACCCATATACACATTGTGCACATGTGCATCATATACAGTACAATGACATACAATAAATTGTACGTACACACTGATTCCTCTTTACTGACTATTTCGTTATTCATTTGTACATGTACTGTACATGTTCATGTGTCATTTATGATTTTCTTTCCCTTCTCCTGTAGGTCACAAAGTTAACAGTGGAAAATTTAAAGAGCATTGGAATGACACAGGGAGCTGCAAAGAAACTCTCACAAAAATTAAATGAGCAACTGTAAGTGAACAATTTAGAAATTTTAGTAGGATTTGTAATTGTATATGTACATGTACATGTATGTACATGTGCCTGTAATTTTACATTATTTTGTTTTAAAATTTTCTCTTTTCATTCCTCTTTAGAATAAATGGTGCAACGTCATTTCGTGACATGCCAATACCAGCCATATCACGACGCCCATCAACCACTAGCCTTCCTGCTGCTCTTTTGTTAGAGAGGCAACAGTTAACTCCCTCATCATCTATCGACCAGCTCAGTCTGCATGGTGGCAGTACTTGCAGTCTTGATGTACTTGGTCATAGTTACTCTCACCACAGCACACCCAAACATCTTCACCGCCATAGTGACAGCATTTCAGATGCCAATACAGTTGATACTGCCATTTTAGAGGCTGGACCTTCTTCTAATGTTTACACCAGAGGAGGTAATGAGATTGATGGCTCTAGAGGGAATACTGTCAATGGACAGTCTAGATTATCTTACACTTCATCCTCTCCTCTTCATTGGGCTCCTACTCCCTATGTAGTCACTACGCCTACAGATAAAGACACAGAGTTAAAAGATGAATTTAACAGACCAACATATTCACATAAGAAAGAATCAGATCATCAACCACGTCTGCCCCATCGTCTTGTACCTCAGGGAACTACCAATAGAATGCAAGGGATTGTAGCATCAAACTGGCCTCATCCTTTACCTGCTCCTCCTCCTACTGTACCGCCACAAATGGTCCGTGGTGTCCACAGAAACAGTCAACCTGTTTTGACGTACACTCAGACAGTAAATGGACTAGTTCGCTCTTCACCAGTTTTGCATGCTGGTTCTGGTCCTCCTAGTAATAGATACTCCGCTCCTCCGATCCAGCAATCCTTAGCTACTCCTCAAATTTATTATTCTTCTTCCTCTCGGTCTCCCGGCCCATCTCCCTCATCTTCCTATTCTTGTTATAATTGTGGCAATAGAGGACACCAAGGAGTTACCTGTCCTTTACTCTATACCTCTCCTCCTTCATCCTCATCCAATAATAGTGCGCTATTGAGAAGTTGATGTAGCTACTGTCTAGATAGTACCATTTCAATTACCTCGTTGCTTTTTCTTCCTAATGCTATTTCTCCCTCCCTCCCCTTTCTCTCCTTCTCTCTCTGTCCCTTGATCCTGTCATCCATTCATCATTCCTGTTAAACCTTGGCCCCCTCTCTCTGCCTCACATAATAGTGTCATCAAGATAATTTGGCATGTACCCTATTGTACGTTTATAAGAAGACTGTTATTAGTATTAATTAAAACACTCTGATTTACGACACTTCTATTCACTGTCAATCTTTTTAGCTCCATGCAGCCGTTGTCCTATCTATGTCATTCTCCTTTTTATTATTCCTCATGTGCTGCTTAATAATAATGAATTATTATGATCCAATCTTAATCAATACCTTGAGCAATAATGTTACTTTGCATTCAATGCATTGTTTCAGCTTATCAGCATGATGAATTAAATCGAATTTCGTTTTGATGGGTGTGGTTGTATGTACTTTGTCCCCGACTCCCCGCCCATTGCCAATGAAAATGGACATTGGAAGTCATTGCTCTGTTTCTTCTTGTAGAAAACTAGGTTAGTAACAGCAAAAATAAAAAGTATTCTTTTTTTCTTGTATAGACTTCCTCCCTTTTGTCTGTGACGGATGTAAGAAAATATTTTGGTACGATTTTAGTTGGATACATGTACCTTAAAGTTGATTTGAAATATTTTAATTGTGATTTTAGGATATTATGTTAATATTTGCAATTGAGTAATGATTTATTTGCAATCAATAGTACTAGCATTTTAAACTCACTTTATGGTATTTAAACTTTTTGTTTAGCTCAGATCACAGAAGTTCTGAAACTCATAATTGTATCTCCATTTCTACATCATCACCAGCAGAAGTATATAAAAATTTTGCGTATGAATACGTCCAATTTTTATTATCAATCAAAAATTATGTATTTGATTCACTGCATTATTAGTAGGTGTGTGGCATCAGTAAAGCACCAAAGCTTACTGTATCTTGTAGTCTTCCTCATTGTCATCACACTGATTCTATTGTAGAAGTAGTGTGCAAAGATTGTGGAAATGTGTACTGTTTGAAGTAGGTACATGCAGGAGTTATGGATTTTATATTTTGATTTTTTATGGAAATTGTATACAATGGCTTTTATAACTTTATTATAGTCACCGTAATCCTGTTGAGCATAATTGTAGTTCACTATTGATCAAGTCAAAACCACAGAGTATCCACCATTCCTCTTCCTCCTCTACCTCCTCTTCATTATTTCAAAGGAAACCACAAGGTTAGCAATTGTTGAGACCGTGCATGTGTTTGTAATTCCTCATTAAAGGTCCAGCCTCAGTTACTCTTTCAGCTAAAGTAGCTCTGATGAAACTCAAACAAAAAGCAATGCCTTTGGCATCTACTGGAATACCTGATGTTAGTACTGCATCCTTGTACGTTTATGTACATGTATATACATGTATATATAATTTATATATCATTGTACGTGTACATGTACAATGTAGTAAGTAATTGTACATTGTATGTCATTGGAAAATATGCTAAAGTGCTAGCCAGAATTATTGTTAGCTGATATGAGGGCTTGGGTTTGTATATCTAATGCTGTTAATTATTGTGTGATTTTGTACATGTAGCTTAATCAATAGTGATTAGTTACACCTGTGTAGAACATACATGTACATGTACATGTCTTTACTGACTGGTTATTAATTTTTCTTTTTATTAATATTTTTAAAAATTTTAATTATGCTAATGTTTGTAGTTATTGATTGTATTACTTGTATGCATACAAAATATGAATTGCATCAGAGTAAACAGTTCATAGCGAATTTGATCAAGCCGTGATATTTGACTGCTCATGATGATAGGAATTCTATATGTGGTCATGATAGCACATAATAGGCATGGGATATTGCCTTGTAGTTTTGTAGCCTTATTTCTTGAAATGCTAACTTGCCAAAGAAATTTATGTTCTTATTCATTTTTGGAATTGCCTCTAAATTTTTTCCTCGGCATTATTACTTGACTTTTAGAATTTTTTGTCTTTTGTTTCACTGAACTCCATATTTAAGTCTAGATAGCTTTCCATTGTTATACTTGTACATGTATGTGAATCTACACATGCATTGCAACATCAAAAGGATAGTAGTAACACGTTTATTGCACTGTTGTTTACTTTATTGTCAATACATATTTTAGTGTGATAAATTATTTGATCATGAAACTAATTACTCTGTAAATGGCATCAAGAGTCCATAATAAGCTATGCTGATTTGACCACAAATGAGTCACAGTGTAGCCTGAAGCCCCATAAAAAGGAAGTAATAGTGATGTTGCATTTATAGGCCTCTGAATCATCCTCATTCTTACTGATGTTTACGTAAGTACTTTTGTGGTGTGCAAGTAGTTTTTTTGAAAACATTTTCAACATAATTATGATTCCATTTGCAATTTAATGCTCTTGCTAAAAGCTCTAAAATAACACACAACTACAGTAAAGTATTAGTTTCTTTAAGTAATTTCAATGTCCAGTGGTTACTCTCAGACAATAATTTTTCTGGTTCCAGTGTAGACAGTTTAGTTATGATGATCTTCGAATAATTTTCTATCCTTTGTGAAAATGACGCTAAATTAGATGTTTATAATAATGTTTGTAGTAGTGACATGTAGTTATTTATTTGACAATTGTATTTACATGTACATGTATAACATGTACATGTGCATTTAGTTGACTAAAGCAAATGGATCATAATAAATGTATTTTTGGTTTTAGTTAACTAAAAAATGCTTCTCAGCCCAACTTTATTGACAATGAAAACTTGGGTGCAGTACCTTTAGTTTTAATTACATTATCTCAAGCAATAATATAATTTATAAAGCCATAACTTCTGTTATTGCATAGTGGGTTTCCACTTTTTTATGGGTTTTATTTCTGTTTTGTGGCACAACCTTGCCCATTTATTTAATTTGAGCTTTTTTTATATTTGTGGACTTAGTATTTTCATTTTGGAGTTGGAAAGCGAAAAGAATGAAAGTTTGACCAAAAAATTTTATCTGCTAATGGCTACAATCACATGCATGTACTACAATTATTATTGTAATACCAATAGCTTCATATTTTGTAGTCAAATAGTTATGCTTCTGATTCACAAATTTCAATGTAATTTAGATGAATCAATCAACACTTGCAGCTGTTAAATGGTGATCATTTTTCTGATTTGTGATCGTTAATTAAGACTTCATGTAATTTTTTGACCACAAAAATTTGGAGATGTACATGTAGTATGAAACTCAGTTGTGTTAAACTCACAGAAATTGAAGTACATTTACATGTAATATGCATGTATGTATTCGCTTGGTAGTTGTGCAAATTCTCTTATCTCATATCTCTTTTAGTCTGAGAAAGTATTTTATGAAATAACATTACCAAAGGAATATGGAAAGAAAAACTATCCAGTGCTTTTATCAAAGGTCAGTTTGTTTTTTCTGAAATGAGATTGTGTGATGGCGCATTTAGTGGAAGTCTTAAGCTGGGTTCAGAATATTTGCCATATTGCTGTGTAAGTTGTAACATAATGTAAAAATAAAATATTTGTCCTCTGTGTTATAGAGCACTTACAAATCACAATTGCAATGATGTTAATACTATTACTAAATTTTGACGATATTTTGATAAAGAATTGAGGAAGCATTTACATTCATGTGATAGTTGTCCTAATAATTACTATATGACATGATTACTGCATGTTGAAGAAATAGGTCATGCCAATTATAAACCCAGCTTAAGTGTTGGATATATGCATGTACTGTACATTCATGTATTGGCTAGTGCCATTAAATGCCTAATTTTTCTTATTTTTGTACATTTTGTCATAAATTATTATTTATGACTTACAGGAATGGAGTGTGGGAAAAGTAGTGGATAGTATTTCAGTAAAATTCAAACTACAAAATAATAATGACAAAGTTGGAGCTAAGGTACTGCTAATAATATGGCTTGATTTTAATGCACAGACTGTCCTATCTATCCATTAGAAGTTAGTACTGTTGAATTCTGCTAGTGATCAACTGTCAATGAGTGCTAAAATTGGCGATTTAGTAGAAACAAATTACCCTAATGGTTCATCACTTCAACTTGAGTATCTGTAATGACTTTTTAGGCATTATTATTATTATTATTATTATTATTATTATTATTATTATTATTATTATTATTATTATTATTATTATCATCATTATCATCACTATCAACAAACAGGGCAAAACAAGTTAAAAATAAGTTAAAAGAAATAAAGAAGGAAAATTAGATTATTATTGTTATTATTATTGATTATTTTATTTATTATTATTCATGTACCATTGCATAGCCCTGTTTTTGTGAAGCTGTGAAATTCATTGTTATTTTGGTGATATTTATGGGCTGAATAATTATTGGCACTGGTTGCTTATGTACCCTTCAGTATACACTGGAGGATAGAAAATTGCATGGAAGTGAAGCCATAAAGGATTATTACATAGAAATGTAGTGTGGTAAAGGAATTAAAATTATGACAGATTACCTGTTTATATGCTCTAATAACTTGACATTGTACTGTTGCATCAAAGACGCATGTAGTATAATTGTGTTACTTAATTGCTTTTAATAATAATAATAATAAGACCGCGCCCGCGCACCTTCAAAGTTTCATCATTAACATACCAAGCAACTCACAAAGTTGTACTTGCTAGCTTTTGACTCAGCGAGCCCTGAGAACAATTTGCTTTAGTAGTGATGGAAAATGACCAAATCTCTAAGAAAACTTTCCAGTGGGTTTACACACAGCAGCCTCACGTTGCTAGGAGAAAGATTATATTAGGTAAGGCAATTCGGGCTTTAACTGTTCACACTGATACTGTAACTTTCGTTATTGTAAATTATGTTTTACAGTTGAAAAATCATTATTGTTATTATTACTATAATTTTAAGTCTGTAATGCTGTTCTGTAACTTTGACTAGATTCTGTATCGTAATGGTACTTTTGCATTATTTTCATTAGTCCATGAGTGTAACCCGGCATGTACTATCATCATAATAGTCTAGTACTAGTATAAATTACAAACTTCTGTCTATAGAAAAGTATCCGGAAATCAAAAAGCTTATGGGACCTGATTCACACTTGAAATACATTGTTTCTCTTCTGGTACTATTTCAAATTGTCTCCTGTTTCTGCATTTCCTCTCTTTCATGGCCATTGGTAGTATTCCTGTCTTATGTTCTTGGTGGTGTTATTAATCATTCGTTGACACTAGCTATCCATGATATATCACATAATGTTGTGTTTGGAAATTATTATCCCCTTTCTAACCGACTCTTTGGCATTTGGGCCAATTTGCCTATTGGAGTGCCAATGTCTATTTCTTTCAAGAAATATCATGTTGAACATCACAGATATTTAGCTGTGGATTACTATGATACAGACCTTCCAACTAAATTTGAGGGCTTGTTCTTTAGTAATATTCCACTCAAAATACTCTGGCTTTTCTTGCAGCCCCTTTTTTATGCATTTCGGCCATTTGTTGTGCGTCCCAAACCACCAACGAAACTTGAGATTCTCAATGCAGTGATTCAGATACTGTTTGATGTATTCATATATTATTTTTGTGGCATCAAAGGACTCATGTACTTAATATGTGGCACATTTTTATGCATGGGGCTGCATCCAATGGCTGCCCACTTCATTGCAGAGCATTACATGTTTGACAGAGGTTACGAAACGTATTCTTACTATGGTGTTTGGAATTATCTCACATTTAATGTTGGATACCACATGGAGCATCATGACTTTCCTTACATTCCTGGCTCTAGGCTTCCTGAAGTGAAAAGAATTGCAGCTGAGTTTTATGATCCACTTCCACAACACCACTCATGGTTACAAGTAATTTGGGAATTTTTAACACATGAAGATAAAGGACCACAGTTTCGAGTAAAGAGAGACTATGATGAGACTTTTGGTGTAGAAAAGGAAAAAAATCCATTTCTTAAAATTCCTACACCACAAATTTGGCCTTTACGAAATGACCTTACTATGGGAATGGGACTAAGAGACAAAGGTAAAGAAATTGACTGGTTTCTGAATGACTTTTCATCGAAGTAAAACACAGGAAATCTTTATTTTATTTTTCAATTTTTTAATCTTTAATATTTATCTCAGTTTAAATTTTATCTTTTGAAATTTTAAATTTTTTTATCTTTAACTATATTCTGGCACCTTATGATAATGAAGTCTCACACTTTAATAATAATAATTATAATTGGATTCTATATTTACATTTCATGCAGTAGTGTCCTTAAACAAGACTTGTGTTTACATGCATGTCATTAATGGGCCCGGGGCAAGCACTGAGCGGAGTGAGCGCTATGAGTGACAACGATTGGCATTGTTGGATTTGTTGCATCCTGCTCTAAAAATAGATTCCTTAATTCTGTTCTTGTGATGTAATAATGACGTAATTATTGATCAATGACGTTTTTTTATTAATGAATCATGAATATTAATTAATATTGCGCCATTTCAGCCATTAGCCATGAAACACATGTAATCAGCATCTTGTAAAAGATCTCATCCCAGCAGGAAACGATTTGTTTAGGACTGGGGATAGCTTTATCAAATACTCAATTTTTATCATCGTGTCGTGTGACAAGAAATTATGGCAGTACGAGTTCAGTTTGAAGGAAATAACGAAGTTGGAGTGTTCTCCATGTTGACTAATGCTTACTGTCTTGTGGCTATTGGAGGCTCTCAGAATTTTTACAGGTTTGCACTACATGTATACCTATGAATTATTTTAAGTAGCTGCCTAAATAATGTCATATACCTTAGTTGCCACTTACCAATGCTATTTTCTCGTTTCCTGGGGAATAATTTATTGAAGATGGCACTGCAAAATTGGTGTGGCTAAATACAAACTAAACGATAATCCCAACACAAATCTAAATGTGTGCCATGCCTCTTCCGGTGCTGTCTTTATTATGTGACTCTTTTATATTAATGGTATAATCCACCCGCATTCTAAAAAGCAAGAAGGCCTCATGATCAAAGATCAAAGGTAGTGAGTGATCAGTAACATTAACAATCCACCATTTTGTGTGATAGATTTACTGTATGATATTACTTTGATTTTTAGCAAAGCATATCTGGTCCATATGTACATGTACATGTCAGGGTTGGGGTGAAGTACATTGGTACTTATACTCAAGTCTTTTAAAGTTTTACCAATGTACTTCTACATTGTACTTATACTTAAGTATTGGTCTATGTACTTGATGTACTTGATGTACTTGTAAGTCTTTTAAGTACTGTTTACTTAAGCACTTTTGTTAAAAGCTATCATGTACTTGTACTTACTTAAGTATTTTTTAAATGTACTTGGATTTTACTTAAGTACTTTTCAAAGTACTTGAGTAATATACCTTAAAGCCACTTATTTTTAAGTAGACAAATTTTTGCCATTTGTTAATGGTATTGATTTAACGTGTACTAATCTTTTGCAATTTTGCTCATTTTTTCAATTAATAACTATTAATAAACATAAATTATTAATAAATGTGAGTACTAATTTTTGCGATTTTAAAGCCACTTACAAAAAACGCAAAAAATTAGTACTCGCAAATAATAGTGGCCTTAAAGTACGACTATACGACTATACTATACAAATGTATGACTATTGTGCTATACTACTATTTTTAATTGTACATGTGCATGTATTTTTTTATTTTTATTTCTACATGTAGATGAAACTCTATTATCTATAGTGTAAATTTACTAAATTATGTTATGCCCACTTAATATTATGCGTTTTTACTAATTTTTGGTTCTGTGATTATTTTTATCATTAATCCTTACTTGTTATTCTCTCCTTCATGACACACACTACTTTGTTTTATTTTTGCAGTTTACTTTTAATGCAAAATGTTAAGTTTAGTGCACATGTACATTTTGTGTGGTCCAGTTCCATTTGCCATCTTTTGTTATGCATGTACATGTACATGTACTAGGCTGTACTACCCATTTTATATAATGTATTTATTGCTCAGTGGGCAGCAATGTTTTATGCATGTAGATGCTATTATGCCTTAGAACTGAAGATGGAAATATGATTTATAGCTACATGTATAAAAATTTCGATATTAGTATTGCTTGTATAATTGCACTATACGTGCATGTTACTGATTATTGGTATGATAAACAATTTTTCCTTTAGTGTGTTTGAAGGTGAGCTGTCTGATTCAATCCCAGTAGTACATGCTTCTATTGGTGGATGTAGAATTGTTGGTAGAGTATGTGTAGGTAAGAAATTGCTTTATTTGTTGTCATGATATTTTTGAAGAATTTTGAGTGAATTGTACATGTATTTGCACAATATGACCTGCTTTTTGAATCATTACATGTACCTGTAGTTTATATACATGCATGATGAAATTTATTTTGTCTTCTATTGTACACTAAAGTACATGTGCAATATTGCCTGTGTTCTTGTACAGCAGAAAGAAAAATTCACAAAATTGCCTTTTTTAATTGTTACATACATGTAAATGTATGTCTTAAGACATAATTCATTCCTTCATAAGACATGCTGTCTTTACTTCAGTGTGTTCATGTAAATGTACATGTAAATTTATGTTAATTACATATTATTTGTTCTCTTATTTGACAGGTAATAGAAATGGCTTATTAGTGCCTAATACAACAACAGATCAAGTAAAACTATTATAAATTGTGCCTTTACATGTAATTATCATTTTATTTATAGGAATTACAACATTTGCGTAATTCATTACCTGACAGTGTTAAGATACAGAGAGTTGAGGAGAGGCTGTCAGCTCTTGGCAATGTTGTATCGTGTAATGACTATGTTGCTTTGGTACACCCTGACTTAGACAGAGTAAGGATGTGAACATTGTACGTGTACATGTACACCATTTATGCAGTATAGGGATGTACATGTACCATTTTCTTTTACACATGTACATGTACCTTTGGGTCAACTAGGATATTCAACATTGGAAACCACATTTTGATCTTATTTAAGTTGCCCTTCCCTGGGTTTAAAGGATTTTTTAATTTTACATTGTACTTCTGTGACTAATATCCTATTTGATCCCAGGGTTTCCCATAATAGAGCATGCTAAGTGAACTACTTGTAAACAGCATGCTTCATGAACTAACAAGTAATAAGCACTTGGCATTTGAAGCAACTTCAAAAATTCAATAAAAATTCAGATTTGATTGGAATGAGCTCAAAGTTGATACACAGCTCATAAGGACATGTATATGTGTCAGTAAAATGGAGAATTCTTTTTTAGCCATTTTGATTAAATTTGCCTTTGGTCTTGGTCTAGTTTTTGAGCAACTTTTAAAATTTATTTTTAAGAATCCAAATTTGATTGGAATGAGCTCAACATTGATAGGCAACATAAAAACATGCTTACATGTACAACACTAGCCAGCAATATTTTGACAAACGAACGATCACTGTATGAAGACTAAACTCATTTAGTGAACAAAATAAAATGTGACAATACATAGATAGTCAACCACATTATGTTTGAATTTACACAAGTTACGTTTTTTTGCCAGAGGTTATGGTAACATTTGAGCATGGATATACATGTATTGTTAGTTTACAACTAGTATATTGCTATGAAAACGGTGAACTATAGTAAACTCAACTCAAATGCAAAACGTGTCAACTTCTTGCTGACCAGTGCCATACATGTATGTATCAGGAAAAAATTTAAATGGAAAACCTTTTTCTTGATGGGTTTTGGCTCAATATTTGAGCAACTTGACAATCTACTGACAAGAGGCTGCATGAGCACTGTACTGAAATTTTGTGGGAAATCCTGTTTGATTCATATATTCTATTATACAGTATAAGCTAGAATTTGGCATTACTAAGTACAGTACGTCCTCAACAGGGGCGTATCTAGGACTTGGAGAAGAGGGGTGCTGAGGGCGCGCGAAGCGCGCTGTGATTTTGGCCACACCCACTTTTACGGCGGTAAAACGGCCTTTTCCTGCATTTTCGTCAATTATGGGTGGGGCCAAGATCATTTCAAGCATACTGCTATGTTACTGGTACTTCTGATTGCTCCTTAAAGCACTGGAAACTGCTGAAATCATGATAAGGGGGCTAGATAACTTTGTTAAGAGGCTTGGTAGTGATGCAAGAGTCCAGGACTTCAGTAATTTTTTCTGAGCCCAGCCCTGAGGGGGGTGCTCAAGCCCCCTCAGCCCCCCCCCCTAAATACGCCTCTGCTCGATTATCTGTGCCTCTTTTATCCAAACCTTCGTTTACCGAATGCATGGCTGTCTCTAATGTGCATGCTCAGACTAGTTAATTTATTAATAACTGATTAAAATGGCTACTGCAGCAAAGAGCTTAACCAAGAGGAAGACCATCAAAGAGAAGCCTTAGATGCTCTACAAGTTAGAGAAAGAAAAGTCATGTACATTTATTCGTTAAAAAAGTATAGGACAGGTTGGTCTGCTGTACTCTGCGCTGTATTTTTCTTATTAAGATTGTTTCAGCTATATGAACATATCTTCCAATAAAGGTGCACATAGGTGTTTTTGATAATCGAGGACGTACATGTACTGTATATTTTGACGTTTAACTATGGTAGCAACTACAATACACATGTATTTTATTCATCTCCAATTCTTCATTGTTCTAGTGTAAGCTTTATCGAATGATTAATGTAACATTTTTCCCTATCAAATTTTTTTCCTAAATTAACATTTATAAATGTACATGTATTTGTGGTCAGATATGAAGCATGTGTGAGAGTGCATTTATCAATTGAAGTACACTAGTCTACATGTATTATTAATTAATTCTAATACAAAATTTAACTTTCGGATGGTATACAGTATGCTATTGTCTCCACTCACCATGCAAAGTGGTGTGGCAACACTAACTAGTATGAAGCAACCTATTAAGATGATCCTGAGTCATTTAGAGACAAGTCATTATTATTCTTAGATTATTCCTGACTCTTAATGTCTTACGTGTAAATGTATGATGTCTGTCTCAAACCTCTAAGGAAATACAGTAATTATAGATTTAGAGTACATGTAGATAGGGAGCATAGCAAGCAAAACTTTTTATGTTTTTCTTATTTACAGGAAACTGAAGAGATATTAACTGATGTTCTTAAAGTTGAAGTTTTTCGACAAACAGTGGCATCAAATGTACTGGTTGGGACGTACTGTGCATTTAGTAACAGAGGAGGACTTGTAAGTTATCATGTGCATGTACTGTAGTACCTGTTGGTTCAAAGCTTTACATGTACATGTAGGTACTGTACATTTGTAAATGCATGCACTATTAGTTTTACCAACTTTTTGTACATGTAAATTGTACATACTACATAGCAGACCTGGGGTCAATTACAGTTGTAATTGTAATTGAAGGGTCAATTACAATTACAATTACATAATTGTAATTGTAATTGAACTTCAGCTTATGTAATTGAAGTTTCAAATATATTTGAGTTACCTAACTACAGAATGTACAGATGCACAAAGAAATGTTCTTTATGTACTTTGGTATCTTTGGGTGTTTTCGATACTGTAAAGTACCAAAATAACTTATGTTGTTACAATACATGTACATCAAATTGTAATTGTAATTGAAAATGTAATTGAAATTACACTATCATGGTGTAATTGTAATTGTAATTGAGTCTGTTTTTATAAAAGGAGTGTAATTGAATGCATAATTGTAATTGAACTTTTGTAATTGACCCCAGGTCTGCTACATAGTTATGTCTCTTCTATTTTTATGCATTGTATTAAGGCCAACAGTTAAGTTATATAGTTACATGTAAGGTATACTTAAGTTATAGAACTAAGTTGTATTTAAGGCCATTCATCCTTGGTAGCCACTAATGAATACAAGTTAAACTATTATATGTGCAGATGGACTTTGACTTGGGCTTCGACTTGGACTTGGGCTTTGACTTGGACATTGACTTGTGCTGCGACTTGGACTTGGGCTTCGACTTGGACTTGGGCTTTGACTTTGACTTTGACTTGGGCTTCGACTTGGACTTGGGCTTCGACTTTGACTTGGGCTTCGACTTGGACTTGGACTTGGGATTCGACTTTGACTTGGACTTCGACTTGAGCTTCGGCTTTCACTTGGGCTTGGACTTGGGCTCTTGCTTGGTATAACACCAGACTTAAAGAAGCACCAAGGCTCATTTTCCTATAATGGGGATGGATGAATGTATGCAACTATGCATGTGCATGTAAGTGACCTTTTCCTTCCAGCAACAGCCTTTTTCTATGCATTCTTCTTCAGTAGTGCCATAAGAGCCTATCATTTTGAATGAAATATTTTTTTGCCTTGTAGTAGTTATTACTTACCACAGTCAATTTTATCTTTAACATCAATGCATGCACTTTGAGCTGATGACTTTTTAAAGCAGTGTGGGTCTCCCTAGGAAAGAGTCAAAACAAGTCTTGTTTACATTATTACTTCTTCTTCAAGCCAGCAACATTTACGATCTATGCATTCATTCTCTTGAATTCCAAGATATCCTAAGCAAAAATAATAGTAGCTATTGTTTCATCTTTTATTTTGATGCTACAGTACCACAATCTGTTTTTTCCAAGTCAGGTCTGCAGTTGCCAGTATTAGAAACATCTGTCTGGTAGCACCAAGGATCCTTTAAGCTAGCCTGCAACATTATATACTTATTATTGGCTGCTTGTTGGTATTGTCATGAAAATTCATTGCAAGTACAGATATGAATGTTCATGTATGATAACAATAAATTGATCAATAACATACATCTGGTCTCCAACAACAGTCTCTGTTTGCACAACCGGTTTCATTTATTCCAAGAAAACCTGTTTACAAATGATAATACGTACATATATGCTTGCATATGTGGGATTTCATACAATTTTCACTTACCACAGTCATTCTTTTCAGAAACATCACAATTAATAGCCAAAGTAACTTTAGCACAGAGCAGAAAAATCCCAGATAAGATTAGTCCAACTTTCATGTTGCCAATAGTGTTAGTGAATGCTCCCTGAAAAAGTTATTAGGTTCTCGCTGACTAGCTTTGAATTTGTTCTCCCTCCTGAAAATGCGAAATAGATGTCAGTACAGGTATTATCACTACCTCCGTTGTCATGTAAACAACAATAAGCCATTGTTATTGAGTGCTCTGTAGTAGGAAGTATAGTGAAAAAATCTGGCTGAAGGTTTGGCCAGTTGTATTTTGTCACTAGTTTGGCAATCTCCACATACAGTACATTGTATTTGTTACAACTTGTACACGTTTTTAACTTTGGAAGGTACATGTACATGTAGATCTATATCTATCAGAAGCTGGCTCACAGTTACATGTACATGTAGGTGCATGTACAGTATGTACTGCCTCTGACAGTAAATATACATTTAGTTGCTTCTTTTATACATGTACTTAATCAACTCACAAATTCTTGTACAGTTGTAATATTTTTGACTTTTATTGTAATTTATGCTACATGTACGTACATGTAGCTTCAAACACGACAATTCACTGCTTTTGATTTGCATAAGTCAAATTTCCATTTCCAACATGCTTTATCATTTGTACAGTACATCAAGTACAATGTAACTTGTGAAAGTGAAATTTCATTTTGACTTTTAAAAAGTACATGTACATGTACATGTGTATTTGGCCTTGCAATAATTATTTTAAATGACTATACACGAATAACCTCAAGTACGTATACATGTTCATCTACATGTACATTATGTACTTGTATAATGATATGGAGAGGGTCTAATTTAGTGTTACACAATGTGCATGTACTCACTACTCGATGCTACAATGTGCAAATGCTTAATTATTTTTTAAAGGTTCATCCAAAGACTAAAATCCAAGACCAAGATGAGCTTTCATCATTATTACAAGTTCCATTAGTGGTAAGTTTATATTCCATTCAATGACATACCATATATGGGTTTTGTTGGTATAAAATTTTGTAAATTTGTTCAGATTTGCCATTTGTTGACATGAATATTTGCAAATCTTACCTTCTGTAGCCCCTAATGTGCCACACCTTTTTGTGGAATTTAATTTCACGAATTTAATGAAAACGTGAAATTTATTTCCAGTGAAATGTAACCCCTATACAGTAGATCTACTGTACATGTACACAACACACATTATGTATTCAACTTTGTCTCTCATTATAGGCTGGTACTGTTAATAGAGGTAGTGATGTCATAGGTGCTGGTATGGTTGTTAATGACTGGAGTGCTTTCTGTGGATTGGATACAACTAGTACTGAGTTATCTGTCATTGAGAGTGTGTTTAAGTTAACTGATGCACCTCAATCAGCTATTGTCACTGATATGAGAGAGTCATTACTAGAAACGTGAGTCAGTTTCATTTGCTATTATAGAATCTGTATGTTGTACATACATGTACATCCACTTCAATCATGTAACTAACTGATTTAGAGCTAGAAAGTTGTTTAGATATGTCAAAATTAAGAGACAAATGGCCACCATTTTCCTTTTCAACTGGGTTACATAGTCATAATGATATGAGGCCCTTAGCAATGATTATCCTTTTTTTATATTTCTGATGTGAGCAAAAAAAATTTGACACATTCCATTTTCCAAGTAGAAAGCAACTGAATTTATAGTGTAACTGTAGAGATTTTTAATTTTGCTCCTCTATTTGTTGTCATTTTTGAGGAGTGGATTGGTTTGATTTTCATCGAGACCAATGCAGATTACTTATATAAAATTAAGTGTCATTCATTTTGCTTTGACTATAACTAGGAGGAGCATTATACATGTAGATCTGATGTGTCCCTTGTAGGATTTCATGCATGATAACTACATGTACTGTACACGTACATGCAACTATTATGTGTTTGACCATATTGATTAATACATGTACATGTATCTCTCTTAGTTCTTATTTCCTTGTAATTTTCTTCTTTTATTAATCATGTAATATGTACAGTATAAGACAAGCACATATAGACTTACTAAATGTTGTGTAGAAATATTCTTATTGTGTTAATCTCATGTGTTAGCACACTTATTTTAATATTGGATCCCATTTGTTTGTTCATTTCAAAATGGTTTCTGGGTTCTGACTAATTTATTATTTTTTTTATTTTAGTGTTTCGTAAAGGCAAAGAGTAAATCTGTCAACAGCCACCAAAATTTAATGAACATACAGTTATGATAAAAATTGTTATTAGTGGGTTTTTTGTTATTGACATTGCATGTCACATTTTTGTACATGTAAATCTTTTTGTAACAATATTCAGTGACACTTATGTGTTGAATGTTTTATGTTTTTTGTTTAATAATTATTATTTAAGATTGATTAATGATCTTATTTGAAACGATGAATTAATAATGAATTCAACATACATAATGAACAGTAATAGGGATTTTGGTTCAAATTTGCTCATGTACACTAGTAGAATTTGCATTTTGGTGAATTTCTTTATCAAATTGGGCTGATGACTTAGTAATTGTGAGCCAGTAGCAAACTGCATTGGGCCAATTGTGTGCCTATTTGGCTTAACAAAATCTCTGTACTGTATGTTTGAACTAGTGCCAAGTGAGTATGACCAGGAGCCCAGAAGGTGAAATAATTGTACCATACATACATGTATACATCTAGGACAATGATTATAACAGACATACATGTACAAACACTAAATTACATGTACATGTGCACATGCAAACACATAAAGTGTACAAAGAGTTGGTATAGGTGGTGGGCTACATGTACATGTATGTGTGAGAGAGTCTTTATTATGGATCCTTCCCAGTTCCACATTCGACAAAGTGACAAAGTTAGGAGTGTTCTAATAACAAGATAACATGGTAATACAATCGAATGAGTTTGTTGGAAGCATTATAAGGTAGAGAGAACTTAAATAAGAAACCTGCTATGCATGCAATGAGGTCACTATCAGGCTCATAGCCAGTGGTGCATTTTCTAGGATTGCACCTCCCATTTGACATGAAGAACAAAAAGACTTCCAGCCTGTGCTGGAGTTTGCTACTGTCAGCCATACAGTAAATAATAGTCAATCATGTCAGACCTACCTGTAAAGTAACTTTGCTGATTGTCTGCTGTACTACGTTGAATTAATTGCATTGCTTGTGTGAAACCCCACATATCTAATAGAACGTTTCAATAGTTGTGGTAATTTTAAAACTTGTTGAAATGTGTCAGCAACATTCACTCTTCATACACTTCAACTATGATTATACCATTTATGTAGCAAAGTTTGTAATATTTTTGGCAGACTGCAATGTTATAATTAATTTTATTTTTTGATTGAGTTATATGCATTGGTACATTGATGCTTGTACTTAAGTCCACAGTTACTCTACCTCTCTGGGGCACTTCCCAATACTTGTACTTTACTTAAGTTCTGACCATATTTTGAATGAAGGTAATTTTTGTATAATAGTAACAAGGCATACTAAATTTTGAATTACTAAAATTTACTTTTCACTAATTTATATTGTAGGAAAAATAAGCAACATATGAACACCTAAATTTTCCATTCTGTATTTATAATTCTTGAAATTTACCTGATTTTTGGTAACATAGAGTATACATGTAGTTTTAGTAAAGTGCTTGTAGTTATGCTTAAACTTGAGTCTATACATTACTTCATGTAATTCATGACTTCAATCAAATCTAACATTATTATTACATGTATATTAATTTAATTAGCTAATGAAATTGCATAAATTGTACTTATTCTGGTACTTCTGTACATGACACTTGTGTTTATGCTAAAATGCTACACTATAAGTATCTTGTGTAACTACTTCTATAATTTTTGTATATACCGTATAGCTAGAAAATTTGAAGTGTTAAAATTTTGCGAATTAACTCTAAAAGAGGTTTGGAGGTTAAAATTTTTGCTAAATTTTAACTCTGTGTATGCTTCTATGGAGCCTTATCAAATTGGAGACTAAAAATTTGGCAAATGGACCTCAATTCGCCAAAGTTTTACTCCACCAAATTTTCTAGCTATACGGTACTTGGTTCCAGCCCTGGACTCTATTAATTAATTAATTTACTTATATTGACCTTGCATATAAAATTTTTATGTACAAAATCACCTTTTTGTATTCCTACATGTAATTATGCCTCTCAAAACATTCTACACTAATAATTATGCCTGTTAGTTTATTGTTTACATAACACTCGAACTTTTCTTTTAATATTATGGGGTGGTAGCACTTCCCTTTTCCTCCTCTGCTATCTATGAATACATGTACACGTATGCTACTAGTGTAAACTTTTTTAAGTACTCAGCAAAGTTAGCCATAAAGGCAAAGTTTAATTAATTGGCTAGTTATAATTATATATAATATCTGCTGCAGATGGACTTGCGCTTGGGCTCTTGCTTGGTGTAACACCAGACTTGTAGAAGCACCAAGGCTCATTTTCCTACAATGTGGAACAAGTTTAGTTAAGCACATGTACATGTACATGTAAGTTACTTTTTCCTTATAGCAGCAGTCTTTCTTTGTGCATTCATCTTCAGTAATGCCAACATGACCTATTGCATTCAATATTCTTTCTTGCTTTGTATGGTAGTATTACTTACCACAGTCAATTTTATCTTTAACATCAATGCATGCACTTTGAGCTGATGACTTTTTAAAGCAATATATGTCTCCCTAAGAAATGATCAAAACAACTCTTGTTTACATTATTACTTGTTTCTCAAGCCAGCAGCATTTACGATCTATGCATTCCTTCTCTTGTATTCCAAGATATCCTATTAGCAAAAATAATTATGATAGCTGGTGCATAATTTTATTTTGATGCTATAGTACCACAATCTGTTTTTTCCAAATCAGGTCTGCAGGTGCCAGTAGTAGAAACATCTGTCTGATAGCACCAAGGATCCTTTGAACTAGACTGCAACATTATATAATTTGTTGGTATTGTCATTTTTCATTCATTGCAAATACAGATATACATGATAAATTAATCAATAACATACGTCTGGTTTCCAACAGCAGTCTCTAGTTGTACAACCAGTTTCATTTATTCCAGCAAAACCTATTAATTCATGTTATTGTATGTAGTTTATTTGTGACATTTTGAACATTTTTGCTCACCACAGTCATACTTTTCAGAGACATCACAATTAATAGCCAAAGTAACTTTAGCACAGAACAGCAAAGTTCCACATAAGATTAGTCCAACGTTCATGTTACCAATAGTGAAAAAAATCAACACACTGACTCTTATTCTCTCTCCTAAAAATGCGAGTTAGACGTTGGTACAGATATTATCACAGCCTCAGTTTTAGTGTGCACACAATGAGCCATTGTATTTGAATGCTCTGTAGTAGGAAGTCTATTCAAAAGATCTGGCTGTAGGTATGGGCAATTGTATTTTGTCACTAGTTTGGCAATCTATTTGTTACAGTATGCAGATATTCATTTTTCATTTTGATCAGTTTATTCAGAAGCTGGCATGTACATGTACATGTATATGGCGTGCTGCTTCACAGGTAATGCATGCACTTTGAACACTTATTGCTTCTTTTAGTATTCAAATAATACTTTGACTTTCGATGATACAAATATACATTTAGATAATAGGAAGGTGAAAAATTTCACTTTTGCTTTTATTTAAATTTGCAAATTTTGGTATCCAACTCTATTAGTTGTACAGTGCTTAAATTTACATTTCTGATGATTTTAACACATGTATCTAGCCTTGAAATAATTAGTGTAAAGCTATACAAAGTTACATTCAATGCTACAAGGTGCATTTACCCATACTTTGCTAGTTTATATTTTTAAAAAGCTCATTCAAGACGAAGATCAAGTCTTGTCACTATTACAAATTCCATGATTCATGAGCATCCATTGAATGTAGTATTTGAATGTACTTTACACTATGTACCTTAGGTATTCAACTTGGTGTCTCATTATAGGCTGTTACTGTTAATAGAAATAGTGTGTCATAGGTGCTGGTATGGTTGTTCATGACTGGAGTGCTTTCTGTGGATTGGATACAACTAGTACTGAGTTATCTGTCATTGAGAGTGTGTGTAAGCTAACTGATGCACCACAATCAGCCATTGTCACTGATATGAGAGATTCGTTATTAGAAACGTAAGTCAGTTTCATTATAGCTACTATAGAGATGTGCACGATTAATAAAGCTCAATTTATTTAATAATTTGAAAGCACTTCAAAATAACCTGTACAAGTACATATACATGTATCATATAATACTTTATACACAATACAACACAACAAGCTGTATCATGTACTACAGTATTGTATCCCTTTGAAACTACTATATATATTAAAACTTGATTATCATAAGCATGTAAGTCAATAAAATAAGAAATCTTGTCTAAATCTTAATCTTTTAATTGTCACAGCTTTGACTTAGAGAGCCAGTTAAACTCATATTGTAAATTAACACAATAAATGTAATCAATGCTGCACTATACTCAGCAGTATCAACCACATTAGAACTATTATTAGCTATAGCTTGGTTCATTTAATAAGCTCATAACTGAAAATGTCCTTATTATGCATCAAACACTCTTCAAAAAGTAGTAGATCCAAAGTTTGACATTCATATATAATCTTAATATGTCAAATATAATTCCGGTGATGTACAGTATTGATTCTACATACTTTTTGTTCTTTTGTCTGGGACGGGGAAGACTAATACATTAACAATGACTGGTAGTACTACTCTTCCTTCATTGATCAATTTTATTATATTCCTGAGGAGTACTGGCAATATATCCTTTACCACCAAAATGTTCCATACAAGGAAGAATGAAGGAGAGAAGTAGGAGTGGGACAATAACAAAAAAAGCAATATCACTTTCATACTCTTTCTCACCCCTTCTCCTCTCCAGTAGCAATAAGCATCAGGGTATTTTGGCTGCTAAACCAAGTCATAATCAGCTCAAACTTTCTACACAGCATAAGGGCATTAATATATATCAATAAAAGGGGGTGATTCCAAAGCCATTTTTGGAAAAAATCATGGGCTATAGCCTCGAGTATTTTTCAAAAATTGGTTGTTTTTAAGAATGCTCATACGCATGTACATGTAACTTGAAAAGGTTGAGTTGGAATCACCTCAAACTTTCCACACAGCATAAGATTATCAATTTTTTTATCAAAAAAAATTAATAAAAATTGTTGGATGATTTTGGAGCCAGTAAAAAAACCATGGGCTATAGCTTTCAAAAATGGGCCATTTAAAAAATTGTCCATAAATCAAAAAGTTTAAGTCAGAAACACATAAAGTTAAAAATATTTGCTACAAAAAATACTATGATTGTGTTAATTTTATCTTCCCACTCTGTCTCACTTGATAAAAGGGTCATCATTCTTCATTATATACATGTACTTCATCATATTGCTTTTGTAGGAATCATTCATTTATCATTATTTTAGAAACTATTGAAAGCTTATGCCTATAAAATAAAAAGAACAAAAATAATTGCAATCATTATATAAGTACATACATCATGCACAGCATATATCACATGTACATTATGTTTTCATGCCCATCAGCTGAATTTAGCCCTTGTTGATTCCTGTACAAAAGTACTTGCTACATACTACTTTTATGCAGTCTCTAATTCCATTCCTGAGAATCCAAAGGCACTATCACCTTGAATATACAATAAACTGGAGTCTGTAAAAAAACAGAATAATAATCAATACAGTATACAATTTAAGTTGAATGTACGCATTTCAGAAAACAAGCTCATGTATTTACTTGTTCTTTAAATTTGTTTAAACTCATAGTATATAGAGCAGCTGCTATGGCAAACCAAGTACCAGTACCCATAGTACCTGCATCTAACCTAAATGGAAATAAGATAGGAATATAATATACATGTTTCAAACCAATTAAGATGTCTTAGCATGCATGTACATGTACATGTACATGCATCAATTGTACAGTATAACTAAGTTTAATGAATTGCTAAAACTTATAGCAATCAGCAGTTTTTAATTCGGCAAATTTGTGTGCCATGGCTACCAAAATTGTTTAAGTTCAACAGCTCCAAAAATGCTAACTACACAGTGCCAGAATTCCTCATTATTGGCTTCACCTAATGCAGAAATTTTTAATATCTCACATCACATGTACTTGTACTATAGTCACTGGTGGTTTTAAGGGGTGCCAAAAGGGCACAGGCCCACCCTGTAACAATATTCTAATTGCTAATTCAAGTGATATTATTTTTTAATGCAAGCCTTTCTTGACTGCTACATTATAGCATCCTTTATTGTTGACACTATAAAACAACTTGAACTGAACCAATGTTTGTACTATTGCGTCATTTGTGTGATGTACATGTATTCATGATTACCTGTGTCTTGGGTAGAATGTTTTAACAACAGTCCGAGCAACAGTCCTACCAATGTCCATTGCATTAGCTCCTTCATTCACTACAATAGCACCACGTGGTATGTAATCTGTTATCTGAGAGAAAAAGAGAAGGATTGAAATTTGAGGGATACCGGAGACAGGGAAGAAAAGGGGAACAGAGAGGAAGACAAAATTAAAGGCTAGAGAAAAAGAATTTAGAATATGAGATGGAGAGGGAAGAGAAAGAGAGGGAAAATGAGGGAGCGGTGAGAAAGAAAGAGAAAGAGGTGTGAGAGGAGCTAGAAGACATTGAAAGAAGGAAAGAGACAGAATTATGAGATAAAGGGAAATATTTTTTCCAATAAAAGACTAAAAGTTCATGGGTGTGTGGAACTAGCTAGCAATAATTTTATTAGACTAGCAATAATGTAAGCAACAATTATTGTTCTATGATTTATGGTGGCATAGATATTAGAGTTGGTGGGAGCATAGATATTAGAGTAAATATCATTTACTTCATCTATGGTGGGAGAGGGTAAACGAGACCGGCCCTTTTATTTAGAATTTTGAATTTTCTGTGCTCTGCTTTGCTGAGGCTTTTACTTCTCTCTTTTGCCTTGTATACAATACTTAAACTAACTGGTTAATGGCTTCAAAACCATCACATTTCCCATTAGGTGAGTCAGCTGATTATTGATAAAGCACTAATATTTTCGTCGTGTACAGACATTAGTAAGTTAAAGTTTGTTTTACAAGTCTTGAAGCATTACAAATTCCCTGATGCAAGATGGTTTGAATTTGGATTGAATCTTGGTCTACTTCATCCTACACTGGAAGCTATTGAGTCAGCTCATAGAGGCAATCCTTCACGCTGCCTGATGGAGTGTTTAACCAAGTGGTTGACTAAAGCTGATGATAATGTCACCACTGTTGGTCCTATTATCTGGAAGACACTGGCTAATGCTCTTAGAGAAATGGATGTAAAATCTATTGGCATTGATATTTGCAAAACAAGTAATAATGTTATTATCGTTGCACTTTGTTTATATTTTTATTAGTGGCAGATCCTGTTAGTGAGATATTACAGTGTTATATTGGTAGACTAGCTCAAGTTGTTCTTACTGAGGAATCAGTTGATCTCTTACATACAGAGGGATTGATATTTAAGGATACATTAGCAGAAGTGAAGAGTTGTGGTTATTCATTGGTAGGAGATCCAATGTTACTAATATTAAGTGCTGTAGCTGAAAATCATAACAATTTATGTACTCTGACAAGCATTCTAATAAAATCAAATGAAGCAGTGTCTTTAGCTAGTGATATAATAATGAAATATGGTAATTCTATGTATACACTTTACTTTAGTCTGGCTTGCCAGACTAACTTTACTTATTTACATTCTAATACAATAGGAAAGTTATTTCCTTCAGCAGTAACAGTGAGTGATACCGTCTTGTCAACAAGCAAGTGCTTCAACAGCTTCAAGTAATAATAATAACATATATTCACTTGTAAGAAGTTGTTTCTAGATGGATCCGGAACTCTCTGTGTACTATTGTAATTATATATTATGTGTTTATTCAAGTATATTCTAGAACAATCATGTAAAGTATTCTTGTATGTTATAGAACCTTCTGGACATTTATAATATCTATATAAGTGTGTTGTTAGTTAGTTGTGAGTTAGTTTTGTTTTTGTTAGTTGGTTTTGGAGCTCAGTTGAGTCTCGTGTTGATTAAGAATAAAGTTTGGTTAACAGATAGTTGGAGCGTCTGTTACATTTTTTGGTGGCAGCGGTGGGATAGTTCTCAAACGGTTGTAGAGGAAAGACCCACTATTGTATCTCTGCAAGAGAGAGAGACTAAAGTTTATAGTGTCTGGTGTGACTGTTTATGTC
>NW_003546504.1:138175-140308 GCF_000090795.2 Amphimedon queenslandica
ACTATCCTGCTTTATAATAGAACAAATGAAGCTCTTCTTTCAAAGAAAAGAATATCAATGGATGTATTCCTCCTACTAAAGTAGCCCTAATTCAGCATACAAGATGAGCTGTGTACTAAGGTGGGCTTTGCTGAGGAAAGTGTATCAAGCTGCCATGAACTTGCCTTCTCTAGAGAATTGGGAATGGACAAACCCATGCAAAAGTTTGAAAACCATTGTGCAGAAGCTAGTGCTTTTTCCAGGGAGCATAAATACTGTAACTGTAAGGAAGATGCCCTCAGGGCTATGCAAATGCCATAGAGCAGCTTTAAAATGTACTCTATTGTGTCATTGTGAAGGAGAATGCATTGATTAATGACTAATAGATATTATTTTGCTTAAACAGTTATTTCCAGCTTTTTGATAAAACTATGATTTTTATAATTGACCATAACTTCTGATGAGAATGAGATATAGCTGTGATTCAAACTTTAAAAGAATCTTTGAAAGAAGAGCTTTAAAATGATACCCATATTAAGTACTTTTGCTATAAAGTTTTTTTGTCACCTTTTCTTAAAAACGTAATTAACGCCAATAAGGTGTCAAAAGTAAAATTTGCTGTGGCTCCACTTCTTCAATTATTTACAAAAATATATTCTATTTTTACTCCAAGTTTCATAATTCTATGTAAAAAACCACAATTGTTTCACCTATCTGCCTAACTACTAGGGACACCTAAGCTAATTCAAAGCATTGCGTGAGTCATTTCCTGCACGCCCACCCACTATTTCCTGGGGCCGATAACTTTAGGAGATTTCAGACATTAGTAAGTTAAAGTTTGTTTTACAAGTCTTGAAGCATTACAAATTCCCTGATGCAAGATGGTTTGAATTTGGATTGAATCTTGGTCTACTTCACCCTACACTGGAAGCTATTGAGTCAGCTCATAGAAGCAATCCTTCACGCTGCCTGGTGGAGTGTTTAACCAAGTGGTTGACTAAAGCTGATGATAATGTCACCACTGTTGGTCCTATTATCTGGAAGACACTGGCTAATGCTCTTAGAGAAATGGATGTAAAATTTATTGGCATTGATATTTGCAAAACAAGTAATAATGTTATTATCGTTGCACTTTGTTTATATTTTTATTAGTGGCAGATCCTGTTAGTGAGATATTACAGTGTTATATTGGTAGACTAGCTCAAGTTGTTCTTACTGAGGAATCAGTTGATCTCTTACATACAAAGGGATTGATATCTAAGGATACATTAGCAGAAGTGAAGAGTTGTGGTTATTCATTGGTAGGAGATCCAATGTTACTAATATTAAGTGCTGTAGCTGAAGATCATAACAATTTATGTACTCTGACAAGCATTCTAATAAAATCAAATGAAGCAGTGTCTTTAGCTAGTGATATAATAATGAAATATGGTAATTCTATGTATACACTTTACTTTAGTCTGGCTTGCCAGACTAACTTTACTTATTTACATTCTAATACAATAGGAAAGTTATTTCCTTCAACAGTAACAGTGATGCCGTCTTGTCAACAAGCAAGTGCTTCAACAGCTTCAAGTAATAATAATAACATATATTCACTATTATAATAAATACAGGATCTCAACAATTACAAGATATTACTAGTGAGACTCAAGTAACTACCAATACTGATGCTACTGCACAAGGCTAGTGACATTAATTATACGTAATTCAGTGTCTTTACACTACATTATACTTGTAGGTGTAGTAGAGGTCATAGTTCATCCTGGCTATGAAGCAGAGTTTGATAGAATGGCTACTCTGCATGGTACTCTTATTCACAATGTTGTTCCTCTCATCAAAGCAGCGATACCATTTGTTGATGATTTAAAGACTTATGTTATTATTATTATTATTATTATTATTATTATTAGATTTTACAGCAAAATAATAGACTGAAATAGTAACAAAATGTGGATAGTGTACTAAGTTTGAGTTCGTGCTGAAGGTACACCAGTACGCTCTACCGGTGCCCAGAATATTAAAAATAAAAAGATTAAATTAAATGAATTTAGGAGAGTAAAAAGTAAAATAAGAATGAACAGACTGATAGATTAGGGAGGGTGAAGAGGTAAGAAGTTGGGAGTACGATGGATTTGAGAGCACTTGGAGCAG
>NW_003546505.1:0-10979 GCF_000090795.2 Amphimedon queenslandica
ATTTTTAAAGTCACTTGATAATATTTACCTATTAGCTCTTAAAAGAACTGGTGATCTCTTAATCTTACCAGTTAAAAGCTGTTAGCAGATAAGAGAAGAACAGAGCGAGATAAAGTTGCTGCAATTTCACTGTCACTACGGCAACAGTGCGCATGCGCATTTCATTTCAAAATGGCATCTAAGACAGAGGGTGTGTTTCAACCACACCCAAATGGTTAGAATTTATGAGATAAAATTAAAAGATATAGAAATCACCTTTGAGGTCCTTGACCCACTTGCTAAGGAATGATGTAAAGGCCATCTTTAGCTGTTGTCTGGTTAAAAAGATTATCGTGGCGATAGAAGAAGTTGAAAGAAGAAAAAGTCTGAAGAATTTTGCAGAAATTTGAATATGGGCCTATTCTCCAGATATCCTCCTGCTACATTACAGTACACTTTAAAGGTACCAGGAGAATCGCTCAGAGAAGGAGAGCTCATCTAAGCAATTTATAAGGCTGTGCAACATAAGATAAAAGAGTTACAAGAGTTTGAAAATTGTAATTTTGGCCGCCATCTTGAAAAATCAACCTCAACCCAACATATAGGCTACCACCTATATAATGTAACAGGAGCCAAGGAGGGCAATTCCTCCTATAATTTTAAGGGATTAATGCAAACATAGTAAATAAAAAAATAGTAAATTATCAGACTGCAGTGATGTATGGAAAATGCATTAAAAGTGTAATTAGATATAATTTTCACACTTTTCATTTTCACTCTAAATAGTTGGAAGTGTATGAGTAGATACATCTGTCAGTAATGCCTTACTTGTAAGTACATGTGTGGCTTAAAATGGGTCCTGCTTGACATTGTAACTATAGTTATATAATTTACTTGTATAATATAGAAGTAATCCTGCAAGTAGTAAAGTTATTATAAACATAGTGACGTTGTTACAATGGTTATTCAAAGATCTAAAGTTCTTTAACACTTTATAGTAATTGCTACTGATAGTTGTTTTACAAAAACAAACTGGCGTTTTGCCTTCTTTAATCTTGAGTAACATTTTCTAGCTTGTGAATGCTTCTCTCCTTTTGCAAAAGAATCGCCATTTTAACTCCTTTTGACTTCCTTTACGAGGTTGAGTTAAACAACAATTATTTGTTAAACAACTATGATTTCATGGAAGATTTTACTTTTTCAGGGGGACATGCCTTACAAATTAGTAGTCCACAGTCTTGTTCTTCAGGACTCCCATCAGACTTAATGTATGCAATTTGTAATACCATGTAAGGTATAATGTTCGCAGAATGCAAATTTTGTGAAAAAGGAAATGTGCAAAATATTCAGCACGCTAAAATAATTGGCTAAACTGTATTTATTTGTCTGTTGCTGTGGATTTGCCAAAACGAAAACAGTGAATGTATTATTGACTCTTGCAAAATTTACATCATGTGAATATTTTACCATGTATGAAATACATGATTCTTTTTGCAAAATTACAACCTTTCAAAAAAACCAATGAGTTTTCTAATACTATAATATCAGGTATGTACTTATCTCTTGAATTCAGCAGTTTATGTAAATTATCAGATAAGAGACATATGACTGTTATTAGGGCAACATCACATGGTCCATGATTAACTAGTGTTGCAGCAATGATTGGCCGCACATGCCAGTAATATTAGTCATAACATGCACATGCCAGTAACATCAGTCATTACATGTATACTAATTCTCCTTTAGTTACTGGACTGGTCTTGCTTTGGCAGGTTAACACCTACCATGAATCATTTATGTTATGCATTTTAAAAATATTTATTGAATAATACCAAAGAACAGGCTGAGGTGTCTTGATGACCAACAGGGGTACCTTGACAACCAGTAGAGGTACTAGCTCAACTGTAAGACAGACTTGGACAGCTGGAAGAGGAGATAGAGTCTTACTTCCTTAATTGAAAGAACCTTATATCTTCATCAGCTCAAATGCAATAATTAGTCTGCAGTGATATATGGGCATTGTGCAATATTTTTTTTGATGGATAAATATTTTGGTACTTCTGATTTTCTGCATCAGGTTAAGCAATTGTCTGAGGTACATGCAATAATAGACACTGTATCAGTTACAGTGAATTGTCAAGTTCTTTACATGCTTACCTTAGATGTAACCTCTTATTGCAATTGGTAGATGTTGGTTTCTTTATTGAGCAAAAACGTTTACAACTCAATGGATTTCAATTATTATAATTATAAACAGTTACACTATTCATATTTCTTGTTTCATTTTTGTCATTTCTTACATAGCAATCAGATAAAAACTTGTTTCTCTTCTGAGGCATAAAGTTTGGGTGAAAGTGAGAATGTCTACGGCATAAAACTAAGTATGTGCCTTTGCCTGCTAAGGAATTCAAATATTTCAGGGGAAAGGCTGACAGGGAGCTTTTTGTATCGTTTCATATGCTTATTTATTTGTCTACCTATAAAGGCAATTTGTGTAAGGAGCCATAGTTAATAACACTTTGGCACTTCCTTTTGACCTCTCAGGTTGAAAAGAGAAATGAAAATGAAATTGAAAATGACTGATTTGTACAATGGCTGCCAAGTTTAAAAATGTCCTTCACCACTGTTCTTGTCCACTTCTGCAATGTCACCTTTCTACAATGATTGTCTTTATTACATGCTGTTGTTTCTTCATCATTATCGGAACCTTGAAGTTTTGTAACAAAAACTTTACTTTTAGAACACTTAGTGCAATATTAAAATTACTTGCTATTCACTAACTTTAGAATCTGCTACTGAAAAAGGCAGTAATGATACATTTATTACTTTACTTGTATGTTGTATTTTCCTTTTTGTGCCCTTCTTGGTGCTACAGTTTGCTTCAATGGCTCGTACATTGCGCTACAAAGGTTTCAGATTCTATCATTATTTTATAGTGATCCACAAGCCTAGTTATATTAAGGCTATTATGAAAGCAACTGTCACAGTTCCTTAAATAGCACTGATCATTGCAAGAATCATAATCTTTTAATCAAATAGAAGTGTAGATAATTCCCCTCCCTAAGCTCTTGTTCAACTTCATAACTGATTGCTAGTGCCCCTCAAAAGAAATTTTGTTCTATTAAGAAATCAAATGTTCTCTGTTTCTATACTGCTCATGTAGTGTTACTTTTAATGCCTTTAATATAGCAGGGGTAAAAAGTGACATGGTAATGTCAGAAAGCACTGTTGCTCTTAAATGTGACTAGTGCTTTGCTCTTTTGTCATATTTTATTGTTTGAGGAACACAGTTGACAGGCTTCTGCCATCCGAAGAGCTTCATTAGGTAGTAACCAGTATGATTCTGGACTCCAATGAAGCTTAATTTATGCCAATTTATTTCCAGGCAAGATCCAATCGTCCACCTTCAGGAACTACTGTTTTTGGAGGAATATTGTGTACTTGATTCTTCTTTTATAAATGATTGCATTTTATAAATGACTGCATTAAAGCATACTGATGATTTTTCCCCAAAACTTTGATATTCATTATGTACTTATCTATTTAAACTCTTATCTACTATGCATTCTATATTATTTATGAAACTTGCAAAGGTATCTTGACGACCAGCGGTTGTACTTATACAACATACAGATATACTTGGACAACAAGTTGGGGTACTTAAACCATAGGAGGTACTTCAACAAATGGCAGTGGTAATTGTACAACATGCAAGCATAATGACACAACTGGCAGGGGTGCGTAAACAGGCAGCAGAGGTATTTGGACAACTAGAAGAGGCAGAGAGAGATTAACTGAGATTTTAAATTTCCAACGCTTTAAATTAATTAAATGACAAAACTTTTAAGGACAAAATATTTTAAAAGTGCCTTAACAGCTGAGCTGCATAATCAGTCTGAACTGATATAATGAAAACAACAATAAAGGTCATATTGTATGTATTATTTTTGTAGTCTTGATTGTCACTCTACCCCAGCTTTAGGCAATAGTGTAAAGTGCATGTAACAATGCTATATGTAGACACATCTATCAGTAATGGCCAAAGTACATGTGTGGCTTAACACGACTTTTGTTTCAATTCATTTCACATTGTAGGTTGTGTTGTGTATACAGTGGTTTTTTTACAAAATTTCAATCCATGTAGCTCCTTTTTTATGCAACTATTATTGATAGTACCCTTGGAAGTGTTGCCAATACCAACAGGCCTTTGGTAAAACATTCACAACTCAACTGATTTTATAAGAAATTTATAACTGTCACACTATTCATAATTTGACGTTGAATAATTATATGAAAACAATTTTCATCTCAACATGCATTGTTGGTAAAAGTCAAATTGTATTTCTACTAGTGTCTTTTTACACATCCTTTTTTCACCTCATTTGTTCAGTCCATTTGTGTACCAATGGCCTTCAATTTGAAAGACTAGGTGACAGTTAAAAATTATTTCCTTCTTACTAACTGTGACAATTTGCTGCCAAAATGGCATTTAATAAAGCATTTATTTCTTTTTCAGTGAAAATAAGTCATTCAATGCTGTGATTTAGTCGTAGCAGGAGAAACTGCTACATATTGGACAAAAAGCTTCTGAATTCCATCATTAGCTCATAGTGATCCATTTCAATAAAGCTGAAGTGAGAGCAACTACATGTATAACAGTTGCTTAATTGTGTAACTCTCTTTTTTCACTCATAGATAAATTATGTTTGTTGTGACAATAACTAAATTTAACCCTTCCAGCATCCACTTTATCTTGGATCAAATGCAAACTACAATATTATTCCTTCCCTAAGGTATTGTTCACTTTGCAGTTGATTGAAAGTGACTTTCACATTTTGTGTGAAGCTTGTCGGGCTACGAATTTTTTACTGCCACTGAAATGGATTTCGTTATATCCCTTTTTGTGTTCTACATACTGGAGGTTCAGGATGCTAGAGTGTTGCTTTCACTGTTCTTCATGCAAAACTCGGTACTTACACAAGTGCAGGGGTATAGTGATAACCAGAAGTATTTGGTTTGCTAAATCCTTGTGTGAAAGAAATATCTTTATTAGCTTAGCTGCATAATACGTCTACACTGATATATGGCATTGTGCCAAATTATTTTGAATGGGTAAATATTTTTATACTTCTGATTGTCTACCTCAGCATAGGTAAATAGACACATGCATCAGTAACTGCCAAATGTCCCTTGAAGAAATCAATATTTGCTTCTTGTGAGACTGAGGGTATAGTTAGTGTATATTGCATATGTGGCTCATTTGCATGTGTGGCTTAAAATGGGTCTTGCTGCCATTTGTTTTACATTTTAACTGGTTTCAACTTTATGCTGTTGATCATTACACATAATAAAATTGTTACAATGGTTACAGAATTCTTCACACACTTAACCCAGATGTAACTCTTTACTACTATTGCTAGTGGTTTCAAAAGTGTTTCTAGTACACACTAGCTGATTGATTCCTTTATGAAAGAACAAACTTCAAAACTTCATTTGTTATATTTGGAAACAGTTACCGTTTATGTTTCTTTTGCTTTTTTTGTCGTTCTTCTGCACTCTTATAGCAATATCATGAAAAGTTTTTTCTCATTTTACGCATAAACTTTTGGTGAACAGAAAATATCTTTTGAATTAAGGAAGTATGTTCTTGCGCCTGCTAAGCAATGCAAATAGTTTGGGGTAATGGCTGAAGAGTAACTGTTTGTATCGTTCCCATTGCTTTATCTATTAATGCAAAGTGTATGGTCACAAACACTGAAGCGTATCCTTTTGACCTGGCAAGTTCAAAAATTTTGTAAAACGAACTTGGATGGACTTGTGCAACTGTTGCCAAATTTGGAAATGGCCTCTACCAGTCCTCTTGTCTACTTCTGCCATGTAACTTTTCTACCATTGTCTTTATTACAAGCTCTTGTTTCTTCATCCTTATCTGTATCATAAATTTTTATACCAAACATGTTACATTTAAAGCACTTTATGAAATTTAATGTGCTACTAAAAATGTAGTTGTAATGACGTATTTATTTCTTTACCTTATACGTGTATGTCATATGTTCCTTGTTACGTGATAAGTCATTCATTGCTGAACTTTAGGCATGGGCCAAATTTTGGACTATACTTAGATGGTTCATACATATTGGATAACAAAGCAATACCATCATTATCTTCTGGTGATCTGCAGCTTACTATAACTGTTGCTTAACTCTTTTTTGACTGTCATCATTACATTCATGCATCTATTTGACCTATTTAAGAATCCTAATCTGATCAAACAAATAAAAGTAGTGCCTTTCCGTTAGCTGTTCAACTTGGTAGTTGATTGATACTGACTTTCATTATTTGTGTCAAGGTTTTTGTGCTAAGGATATCTCCTCCCTCAACAGGAATTTTGTTGTATTGAGAAATGTAGTGTTTCTGTGTTTCTAGATCCTGCATATTTACTGTTACTTTTAATGCTTTGATATAGAAGGACTGAAATGTGACATAGTAACATTAGAAAGCACTGTTGATCTTACGTGTGACAACTGCTTTGCATTTTTGCCATATTTAAAAGGAAGAGAGTATACATACTTCAGGCTTCTTAATTTCCAAAAGATTTACCATTTAGAGCTCCTTCAGAGGTGTTGTATTAAGGCACTATTAGTACCAGTAATTATTCAGGACTCCAATCAATCTCAATTTGTGCCTATGTTTTCTGAGGCAAGATTCAATTGTCAACCTTCAGTAAATATTGCTTTTGCAGAAATATGATATACATTATTTTTTTATGAACGACTGCATTAAATGAGCATGAGAGCTTTTCCACCAGGCCAATGAGTATTCCCTAAACTGAAATATCAGTTACGTACTTATCATTTCTGTTATACATTTCAAGAATATTTTTTGAAGAAAACAAAGAACTGGCAAAGGTGCGTTGATGACTAACAGTTGTACTTAGACAACCTGCAAAGATACAATGTACTTGGACAACTAGAAGGTGCTATTGGACAACTAGAAGAAGATAGAGTGACTTAGATTCAAAGGACTTTTTCCAACAGTAATAAGTTACTTGAAAAAAAATTGATAGGAAAAATATTTTAAATGTACATGAGCAGCTCACCTGCTTAGTTACTGTGCAGTAAAATTGTTATCTGGCTTTGAGCAGAGTATGTCCTTGTGCATGCAAATATATTACAGGTACAGGCTGATGAGCAACTTTATTATTTTGTGCAATGAATCACTTAATACAATCAGTAACACTTGGGTAGACCCTTTTGACCAAAAAACTTAAGAAATGAAGCACTATAGTGCAATGGACTCGCCTGCTGGAATTCTCCTGAGTAATAATATGTTACTTGTACTGTGATACTTTAAGAAATTTGAAAAAATTATTATTGACTGCGCAGCTATGATAATTAAAATAAGCTATGGGTGTGGTGAACAACTAGCTAAATCACTCATGGCACATGGGTAGGAGAAAGAAGAGCTGAAATTTATTTTAGCATCTGAAGTTCTGTTCAACAAAAGAATTGGCACAAAAATTTTCCTAGATATTTAACCCTTTAATACCTGATATTAATTGTAGCAGTAACACCCCCGTACGAAATTAATTTGCACTAAAATTCAATTTTAGTGGCCTATGTTTAGCACCGTGTATCTCTTACCTTCTAGAATACCTTGATTGTTGTATTTTTGCTTCGCCATGATTGAAACACGTGAAACAATGCAGAATTCCTTTCTGCTTGACACTCATTAGATTCAGGCCACTTGTTTCACAAAAAAGTTTTGCAATAGAAGGACAAACATCCCATAAAGGTTGGCAATAAGTTTCAAGTCTCTTACAGCAAGATTACCAATGTGGTGCTATTCATTGATATATGGAAGATCTGGACAATAGAGAAGGCGCTACAAGCATAAAGACTACTACCACTCAAAGAACTACATAGATGCCGTTGTTGCTATGCTGGTTGCTAAGGAAATAAACTCCTCCCACCTCGCTTTATTTGAGCAAAGATGGAGTAAAGACTCAAGTAATGGTGCTTTAGCAAGTAAAATCTCCTGAGTTTGTATAACTTTAGGCTTATCCATTTCCAAGGGACTTCTCATAGTCTTTGTCTGGCCACACAATTAGTTTTATGACGAAGAAACAAGAAAAACCAGGTAATCGTCTTGAAAAATTATTGGCTGTCCTTCTTACTTGGTAGAATAAGTAAAAAGGCTACATATGTCTTCATAAAGTTCATTATACTGCCGTGTAAAGATACAAAGAAGCTCAGAGCCACTGAAATAGAATAATTCGAGGACTGAATCAAGTAGGATTTATGAAATAGGTAAACATTATTGTCTCCAGTAAGTTATTTTGTGGTAAGTGGTAAGTTATTTTGAATATCAAGTATTATTGTATTTACAAGATGTTATGTTAGGTTTTACATAATTATTATACAACTTATAAATGTTACACTTTATGCAACTAATTATACATACCTCACTAGACACACACTTTATACTACTTGCTACTAGATAACACACTAACAGTACTTTTTATGGAAAAGAAGAAAGCAGTCTCTCTCTGCATCACCTCTGTGACACAAGTAAGCATTACAGTCTTGACAGTGCCAAGTTGTGTCCTTTCTTATGCCATAACTTTTGCAGTATTCACAAGGGTGTTGCTTGCCATCACCTTTCAATGGACAGTGCTCAGACTGAAACGACTTCTTTGAGATAGATGGCTTTCATCCCCTTCCCTTTCTTGAACAGTAACCTTGAAGCAAAGCTTTTGCAAGTATTGTCCAGTAATCTTTTATTTTGCTACAGGGAACTACATCAGATGAGATAATATAGGAGTTAGTAATGGTAATATCAAATAGCATCCAGAAGATGTATTTGTAGTGCTTTCTACATTTAAGGCGGACGTGATAGTACTGTCGAAGCTGTTCATTACGATCAACACCTCCCATGTAGCAGTTATATTGCGTAATGGCTTCAGGGCTTGGAAAAACCATATGCTGTCCATTCCTGAGTTTACGGGATACTGAACCTAGAGGTAAAGTTTGGCAAAATGTTGATGAAACAGTTACTGGTTTGATGTCTTGCCACACAGATGCAGTTAGCTGATGATTTTTCTGACTTTGTACGGTAATACTATCACCTCTTTGAGAGAGTCCCTTCCTTAGAAGTGGAGCTAGTTCTGGAGGAAAACCTCTACAGTTAGACCTTATTGTTCCACATGCATAGATGCCCTTTTGTAGGAGATCAGAAACAGCTGGAAGCTTGAAAAGAAGTTGTCACAGAATACTTGATGGTTTTTATGATGGATATCAGAAGTAAGGTCTTTGACAACATGGCTACCCAATCCAGTTTCTGAGGAAGTTTCCTTTCCAGTATAGACCTGGAATCTAGAGATGTACCCATTAGTACTGTCAGCTCTTGCCCACACTTTTATACCTCTCTTCACTGGTTTCATAGGCATGTACTGTTTTAGTGATGAGCGCCCTTTGTATTTAATCATAGCTTCATCAACAGTACATTGACAGTGAGGTCAATACAGAGAAACAAACCGCTCTTCAATCAGTGTCAAAAATTGATGGACTTTACATAGACGTCATAACTTGAATCAGTAGGTGGTGGTAGGGAAATGTTGTCAACAAAGTGGATAAAGCGATGAATGTGGAAGAATCTATCTCGAGTCATACTCTCCGATATGATGCTACAGTGGAATAGGGGATCAGTACGCCAATAATTGGCAATAGCTGGTAACTTGATCAACCCCATCAAAATCATATTTCCAAAGTATGCTAAGATATCTTCTTCATTCACTGGATCACACATTTGATACTTTTCTTGACCTAGGCAGAGCAGTGCATAGCAGTTGGTTTCATTGACTATTAGCTGTAGGATGGTAGATGTGAAGAAAAGACGAAAAACTTGGAGAGGTGATGAAGGTAAGGTTACAGCAGGACCTACTTCTTGATTGAAGTCGTTGAAACATACTGGCTGTAACAAGTCACTCCAAGACCATTGAGTACTAAAAATATATTATTATATATAATTTTTTATGAATATCAAACTTTATACCTTCCACCATTGTCATCTTCCATCTCTTCAACTAGCACCTGTGATGTCTCATTACTTTCAATTTCCCTCACTTCTGCATAATCTTCAATTCCATCCATATCTTCCTCCTCAGCTGCACTCTCCACACGATCTGGACCTGTGAAATGACTGTGCAAGCAGTAAAGGAACATGTAAATTTCATGATGGCTCACTCATCATCTGATGTATCGTCGAAGCCTAATTATCATCAGACCCATCAAAAAAGAAGTCATTAGTATCATTAGTGACACTTTCAAGGACCTCGTCCGCACTAACGCTTTTAACAGCCATTTTGTCACTAAATAAGCTTTGTATTTAAAGTAGAACAAGCTTATCTAACCGCTGCAACAAAAAGCAGAGGAGATAAGGAGACCGCGTCCCTAGCTACGTATTTATATGTATATTGTAATTATTACTAATTATTGTGTTACGTAGAAATACGTTACTCGTAAGTAAAGGGTTAAAAGAGACTGATAGAGTTTGGTTGCTCCTGCTTTCCCTAGTGCCACCTGAAAAATTTTGAAAGAGGCTAAATCACAAACTTTGAGCAACTGTAACTCACAATCAGCAAAGTTAGGACAAAATCGTTCTCTTTGTTTTCTGTTAGGTGGGATTTTGTACCTCTGAAGCAAGTCTCGGCCCTGTTGAGTGAAACATGAGCTCTCACTTGGAAAGAGGTCGCCTGGTTTAGCAGTTCACGGCTTTTGGTACTGCTGGATGCTACATATGCGTAAGTCGATGAAAGAAAGCAACTTTATGTGTTGCTAAAAGAAGAAATATAGCTCTAGACTGCTCAGACCAAACAATAAATTTTTCACAAATCAAATAAACTGTGTGGACAGAATTACAACCCAACTGCTTAGTATCCACGTACGCAAGCGTGGGGAGTCCAATAAATGAAAATAAAACAATAGCTGCCACACTGAAAT
>NW_003546505.1:10989-16439 GCF_000090795.2 Amphimedon queenslandica
CTTTATTACACATTTTTTGTTTTTTCGACCTGATCTGTACCATCAACACTTGGTGACATTAATTATTACTTGCTATTTACCAACCTTCACTCTCTTCTACTGAAAAAGGCATTATTGACAATTTTAGTTCCTTTTTCACATGTAGTGTGACAAAGTCGTTTATTGCTGCAAATTAGGGATGGCAAGTGAATGCTATAGTTTGCTTTGATGACTGATACATGTTACATGTTGGACATCAGAGCTTCCAGATTTCATCAATAGCTACTGTAATAGTAGCTGCATTGCATAACTCCCTCTTGGTAACTTTACATTTGTGGTGAGTATAAATGGATTTAGACTTTTCAGTATGTTATACTTTATCCATTCATATATAAATCATAAATTTTGGATCAAGCACAGAATCAAGATTGTTCTGTTTCTTGACCTTTTGTTCAACTTATTGCTTCATAGTGACTGACATATTTTGGGATCAAGTTTTTTGTGCTAAGGATTACTAAGTTATTATGAATTGAATAAACCTTTTATTTGAAAAAATGTATTTAAAATGTGGTTGCATGAACAGCTCACCTGAATAATAAGTCCGCAGTGATGAAAATTCAATAAATGTAATATGATACATTATGTTGCTACTTTTGCCTGTCACTACCTCAGCTTTAGGTAATAGTCTGAAGTGCATGAATCAATGCTGTATGAACTTAATGATGGTTTTTTGGCCATTACTGATGTGTATATAGACACATCTATCAGTAATGGCCAAAAAGCCTTAAAACTAGTTCTGCTTCTTTTTGTTTTGCATAGACACATATATTAGTAATGGCGAAAAAGCATTAAAATTAGTTCCGCTTTTTTTGTTTTGCATTGTAACTGCATGGTTACAGTAGTTACTTGTATATAAAAATTGTTGTTTATGCTTGCATAGAATAACATGGTTGCAATGGCTACACAAAGATTCTGAGTTGTTTACGTAGTTGCCATTGATATAACTCCTTTTTTATACAATTACTATTTGTAGTATTTGTTAGAAGTGTTGCCAAAACAAACCACAAAAACTTTTAGTAAGTGATTTCAAAATTACAATCATTTTAAACATTTAAGCTGTTAATAATTCTTTTTTTAATTTTATTTTTCTTCTGCCCTCACATTGCCATTCATATGAATTTTTGGTATTTTTAACCATACAGTATGGATAAAATTGAATATCTTTTATTGTCATTTATCAGTGTTCCTGCTGAGCCATGGGCATACATGTATTTCAGGATTAAGGCTGATAACTTCTGTACCTTATTATTTACTTTTGTATTTCTTTATACATTAAGGCAAATTGTGTTATGAGCCACAAAATACAGTCAGAAACACTTTGGCAGGCCCTTTTGATTCTCAAAAGAAATTTTGTTGCATTAAAAAACTTTGCGTTTCTACATACAGCATATGTGGGTAGTTGTCTTTTTGGCATTGAGTAAAGTTTGTGCTTCTGGTTCACAAGCATTTTTAGTATATTTTCTTATATTTTTCATTTTAATGAGCCACAGTAATAGTCAGAAACACCTGGGCAGGCCTTTTTGAACTTAAAAATTAACCTGCATGGACTGACATACATTGAATAATGGCTACCACTTTTGCATAAGTCCACCACGCCTCTAATCCAGTTGTGTGATGAATGCAACCTTTGTATCAGTGTCTGCATCATCTGATCTGTAGCATCTGGTTACGTAGCAAATGCCTTACTTTTGATTCACTAGGCAACATTTAATATTACTTCCTATTTAGAATCTTTTGCTGCGAAGGGCAGTAGTAACTCTTTTTTTTCTTTAATCAAATGTAGTTTGTTTCTCTTTCTGTGATAAGTCATTTATTACTGAAATTTTGGAATGGCCATAATCTTTCGTAAATACAACAGTTTGTTTTGATGGCTAGTTTTCATAGCTGGAGTCATCTGCAGCCTAGATACACATATAATGAAGTGATAGTGAGAGCAACTATAACATTTGCTTCAAAATAATGTCTCTCTTTTTGCATTCTTTATTTTATTCATGGCCTTTCAGAATTTATTTTGCCTACGAAATCAAGATGATTCCTTTCTCCAAGTTGTTATTTAACTTGGCTGTTGATTGGTAGTGCTTTACATCTATGGGTCAACCTTTTTGTGCTTGTACATACTGAACTTGTAGCATGTTGAAGTACTACTTTTTAATGCTTTTGAATTGGCTGGACTTGGTACCTACACAAATGCCGAGCTTACTTCACTGCCAGAAAGAGGCAGTTAGAGAGTAACTGGGATGTAAAGGACTTTAACATTTTCCAGACTTTTAAATAAATGAAAACTATTAATATCAAAAATAAGCTTTAACATTTCATCAGCTAAGTCAGTTTGCAGTTTTGGTACTTTTAATTGTCACTGTACCTCAGCTGAATGTACCAATACTTTGAGTAAACACATCTATTAGTATTGGCCAAAGTACAATTGTGGAAAAAATCGTCCTGCTTCAATTTATTTTGCATTGTAACTGCATAGTTACAATAAATATGTGTATAACATAAATATTCTTTCTGTAGTGAAGTTTTGCTGCCAGTATTTGTATAATAACATTGTTACTATGGCTACAAAAACAACTTAGTTTTTGTGTAGCTGCCATAGATATACCTCCTTTTGATACAATTACTATTTGTATTGCTTGTTAGAACTGTTGTAAAACCCAACTGGCTTTTTCTCTATTTATTTAGCAAAAATGTTTTAAAAACAGTTATGGTCGGTATCAGTTGAGAAGAAACGGATATTTTCGTCATTAAAACGTCACGTGTAGCCCCGCCCAAACATGGCTGCAATCTACAAGTTCTATCATTCTTCAAGCAATTCTTCTCTTTTAACTTACTTTACTATCTATTGTACCTCTACAGTGGTTGCTGCTTCCTCTATCCTTTTCTTGTTTTTGGTGCCCGTCTTTAGCTGGTATAGAGCTCGGAATACGGCTGAATCAATGAGTGTACTGGCAATGAAGCACAATTAAGATTGAATAGGCTGTGGAGTGATACAGCAAGAGTTATCCTCAAGAGAAAGCTCCTAGTTCAATATTAGTATGTCTAGAGAGCTTGATAGATTATGTTTTATTTTAAGAATAAAAAACATTTTTTTGACTAAATGTAATGAGATGCAAATGATATTCATGGGAGTGATGCACAAGATTCGTCATGGCGGCTCCTTTCATCTAAAGCGGAAGAACCCGTTTACAACCTTCCAGAGTACCTAGAAACTCAAAAATTGGTAAGGATTTTCGGAAGAACCCGTTATGCAGCTACACCAAATTGCAATTTGCTAGCATTAGTGACAAAAAGTTATAAGGGGTGGTGGTGGTTTCTTCTCAACTGAAACTGACTATACACTGTTTATCATTTTTTGTTTATTTTTTGCCATTCTTCTACCATCACATAGATATGAATTTTTTGTCCTCTTAACCATGTAATGTGCTTATAATTGAAAGCCTTTTTCTCACGTTCAGCATTGCACCTGCTGAGCCACTGAAATGCACAAATGTATTTTAGAGATAAAGGCTAATAAGCAACTTTTGTGTATTTTCATATACTTTTCTATTTCTCTACCAAATTGTGTAATGAGCTTTAATAATTTATTCAGAACACATGGCAAGCCCTGTTGACCCTTAAAGGAGTTTCGTTCTATAGAAAAATATTTTTTGTGTTTCTACCTACAGCACAAGTACATGTAGCTTGCTCAAATTTTACTTCTGATATAGTACTTACAAATACTGGCTGGGTTACATGAATAATTAGCCAAAGTACTTGTACCAGCAGAAAAGATTAAAAAATTTTCCGCTCATTTAAAAAATTAATAAAAATATTTCAATGCTATAATTATTTAAAACTTCTTAACAGCTCAGCTGCATGATGAGTCTGCAGTGATGCATTGAATATTCAATGAATGTACTATGATATGTTTTGTTTCTTTTGTTTGTCACTCTACCTCACCTTTAGGCAAGTGTCTGAGGTACATTTAACAATACTATGATTAGATATATCTGTCTCCAAATCACATGTGTGGCTTAAAATAAATCCTGCTTCATTTTGCTTTTGCATTGTAACCGGATACAGTAGTTACATGTCGCAATGGAAGTGATCCTGGCTGTTACACAAAAAAACAGAAGTTTTTACATAATTGTCATAGGTAATCCATTTTTATGCAATTAGTATTTGTAGTATTTTAGAATAAATATTCACAACTCAATTGATTTTCCAATTTGTCATTCCTTGTTTGTCATTTTCGGCCTCACATACTTATAGCAATACGATATGTATTTGTTTCTCCTGTTATACGTACAATGTGAATGTCTTTTTGGTGTTGAGCAGAGTATGTGCTTTTATCTCTTTTTTCATTTCTTTACAAATTAAAGCAAATTGTCTAATGAGCCACAATAATGATGACACTCTATGTCTGGACCTTTTTACCTCTACAATTTATAAAATAATTGAAAATAAACTTGCATTCACTGACTTGTGCAATGGCTGCCACTTTCTGTATCACACTGGTAGTCCACTTGCATAATGTAACTTTTCTAACAGTGTCTCACTGACACATTCTTGTATCTTCGACCTGATCTGTACCATCCAGTTGTGTCCCAAAAGCCTTATGATTGAATCACTAGGTGTCATTTTAATGTAGCATTCTATTCACTATCATTGCGAATCTGTTACTAAAATGGCATAAATGAGACATTTATTTCTTTAGTCATATGCTATATGTTCCATTTGGTATGCAAAATCATTCAATGCTGCAAGTTAGGCCTTGCAAAACATAGTTTGCTTTGATGGCTGGTACATGTTGGACAACAAAGCTTCATGATTGCATCAATAGGTAGTAGTCATCTGCAGCCTAGTTTTAATAATGCTATAGTTAGAGCAACTATAGGCCTTTTCACACTGGCACAAGTGATGTGCATTGACATGCATTAATCTTGTTCACAATACAGTTGTTTTTAATTAATGCGCATCACTCTCACTTTGCTTCTAGAGGTGGATTGATGTGAAGTAATGTGCTTCGACCAATGTAAACCAATGGCAACAAGAACACAAAATGATACATAATTCAGCTGCTGCTGTGAACATAATGAATATGCATTATTTCAGCTGTATCAACAAAGTGCATCAAAGTGCTTTGAAAACTGTGCCTGTGTGAAAAGGCTTTATAATAGTTCCATCATTGCATAGCTGTCTTTTTGCATTTATTATTACATTTAAGGCCTTTCAGAATCTGTTTTATGTGTGTAAGAATTGTAATCTAGATCATTCCTTTCCCTAACTTCTTATTTAACTTGCAGTGCTTGCATCTCTGTTGTCAAGCTTTTTGTGCTCAGCCCCTCAAAGGGAATTTCATTACTGATTTAACAGATAATTATTAGCTTTTCTACATACTGCATTTGTAGCGTGCTGGAGTATTACTTTTA
>NW_003546505.1:17212-18716 GCF_000090795.2 Amphimedon queenslandica
TGTCCATGGTTAATATGGTGATACCAAGGTGATAAAATATTTAAACCGTAAGTTGGATGAGCAGTATTGTGATCATAAGGTAAGAGAGTGCTGTTGGGTTTTGGAATCGCTACTGGAGAACTATAAGTTTTACAGCTTTTTTGTACTAGAGTAGTGGCTGGTGTACATGAAACATCAGTTTTTGTTCAAACAATAGTCCTATTAAATTAAAGAGAAGTGATAATTGCCACATGTAGATCCACACTATTTCAACACTACATGTGTGTGACTAATTTTTTTAAGCATGATTAAATCAAAGTAATTTATTGTTATATAATGTTTTAACCATGTGACACATGAATACATCTTACCCCCATGTCTGATTCCATCTCAGAAAATGATTTTTCTATTGAATTTAGTTCAACACCGCTTCACCTTTATGACCCAACCCTCTGTAGCAAGCTGAAGTAAGACTTGAGAAACTTAGTAGTTTCTTATCCTTTCATAATTATTGATAAACTGAGGCAGTTACTGCTTTCTTTCTGCTACAACTTTATGTGAGCAAATACTGAGGGAATGGTAATTAGGACAATTAAATGTGTTTTCCAGCTTTCCCTGAGGGAAAAATTCTGCATGTACATGACTGTTTGACTCATGTTTCCAGCATAAAACTTGATGTTTCATGTCCCATTACTTCTTCATGCATGTTTTCTGTAACAGATCAGTCATTGGGACCATGTACAGTACTGTTGCAGTATCATTTTTTGTTATCATGTTTCCTCTGGTGCATGTTTGTTATGTCAGCAGTCCTGTAACAGTACTGTTTTCCTTTCATGTTTCTGTACTTGCAACTTTCATGAAATAGTCATGTTTGACACAATGGTCATGTTTCATAATATATTAAAATAGTATAATACATTTCATATGTTAATTAGTTCATTTTTAGTAGTTAATTAGTTTTGTAAGTCTACGTCATTCTTCGTAGCATTTTGATGTGATATCTCGCTGCAGATCGTGATAAGATGTCATTATTTCTGCAGAGCATACCCTATAAAAAGAATTTTTATGAATTAATTAAACTATTTTAAAGTTATACACATACCAAAGACAGCATCTGTAATGATGGGGTTGATGTGTCCCAAAGTTGCAGAAGAGGCTGCTTCCAGCCTTTCTGAATGGTAAAATACAGTTATCAAGCAACGTACCAGGGCGCTTTCGGTTTTACGCGCCCTGCTCTCACATTTCCATAATAGGCTCTCCTCTATAAAAATACCTTCCTCTATTTCAACCTAGATTGAAATATAATAGTTAAAATTAAAATGTTTACAGAACGCACACCAATGCCTGCCTCAAAAGCTGTCTGTTCTCTGCTTAGCTCAGCTGTATGTTTGAAAGCATGTTTGGCTCCTACAACTAAATAAACAAGTAAATAAAAAACATTAAAAATGGAAAAGTAGTAGGATTAAATTGGGAAAAAGTAAAGAAACAAAAAGGTACTTGCAAACTGGTGTGATAAGAAATCCTA
>NW_003546505.1:18726-20295 GCF_000090795.2 Amphimedon queenslandica
TTCATTACTCACATAGCCTGGGCTACTGACATGATAACTATGAAGCATGATGTCTTTGATGCAGTGGTGTAGGATTTCTTATCTCACCAGTTTGCAAGTACCTTCTTGTTTCTTTACTTTTTCCCAATTTAATCCTACTACTTTTCCATTTTTAATGTTTTTTATTTACTTGTTTGCATTCTTTTTTCTTAATGTAATAAATTACATTTTTGTTATGATTCTGTGGTTACGTTAATAATTTCATGCTGATCACGTGCGCATAAATTAAAATGGCGTCAAACCACAAACCCACGCCTTGTCTGCAGCTGGATTTTGTCTTCAATTCTGTTCCCTGTCCTTGCTTCTTCTTGAAACTACCTTTGTGGTACTTGACCCAAGCCCAGAGGAGTGATGTAAAAGCCAACTCGAGCACTTCCCAGGCTTAAAAGATTAGAGGGGAGATAGAAGAAGCTGAAAGAAGAAAACAAAGTCTGAAGAATTTGGCAGAAATTTGAATTTGGGCCTATTCTCCAAAAATGCTCCAGCTACATTACAGTTCACTTTAAAGGTACCAGGAGAATCGCTCAGTGAAGGAGAGGTCATCTAAGCCATTTATAAGGCTGTACAACATAAGATAAAAGAGTTATAAGTGTTTGAAAATCATAAAAACGGCCGCCATCTTGAAAAACCAACCTCAATCCTACATATAGGCTACTGCCTATATAATAACATAATCATAACATAATTATTATATTTATTAATTTATAATTATACTCTCAGTCTTTTTAGGTGTTACATGAATAATAGATATTGGTATAACAGACTGAGGAATTTGAGGCACATCATCATCATTGATGTCTACTGCAGTGCAAGAAGCCTCTATAACATAAACAATGATTAAGTTATACAATATATTGTTGCATACCAATGATGTTTATTTTCTTCAATGTTTCTTAGCCTATTCAATTCATTATCTGACAATTCCTATGACTATAATAAAATTAGTTATATTAAGATTAATGTACTTGAGCTGGAGCATAGTCTGGATCGACATTGGCATCATCATAATCTATGGCAGAAGATAAGATATCCATTGCCTTTGTCAGCACATTCATAGAGCCTTAATTATAATAAAAACACAAAGTTAATGGAATTAAAATGTTGTTTTTAAATAGCATGTACATTTAATTATAGACTGTCATTCAGTGGTTCCTGATGTGGTGCACTTTTGAGCTATGAAAATTATAAGTACATAATGACTGAATTGTAGTGACTATAGTACCTAACAGTTGTTCATTATCCTTATTTTCCCTAAAAATTATACAACCAATAATAAAGGTATAGCTAATTAATGCATTTGCATTAAATGAAATACTTATGTCGTAGGCCAGCAGGGCTACATTTATGTTACTGAAGTAGCTATATCAGCCATTAGACACACAATAACATTACAGTTACTATTGCTGTTTAATCTGACTTACTATTACATCTGACTGCTATGTACCACTCCATTGCTTTAGTGTTTCTGTCTCCCTTGAGGTTAGGATTTACACTACTGACATCGTCTTTCATTCAAGTAAGGTCAAAAAT
>NW_003546505.1:24198-57051 GCF_000090795.2 Amphimedon queenslandica
ACAAGTGAGATTGACACTAGATACCATTGAAAGTACATCAGTAATAATCAATTTCAGATTACGAAGTGATGTTTTCATTATTTTATGAGATTCTAAAGTCAAACTCCAATAAGTAGCAGGTTTACTGTTGTGCTCTATTATATAGGCAGTAGCCTATATGTAGGGTTAAGGTTGATTTTTTAAGATGGTGGGAGAATTTACAATTTTCAAATGCTTGTAACTCTTTCATCTTACATTGTACAGCCTTATAAATGGCTTATAGAAGCTCTCCTTTACTGAGCGATTCTCCTGGTACCTTTAAAATGGGCTGCAATGTAGCGTGAGCCATTCTGGGGAATAGACCCAAATTCAAATTTCTGCAAAATTCTTCAGACTTTTTCTTGTTTCATTTTCTTCTATCAACACAGAAATTTTTAAAACTAGACAACCTCTTGTGATGGCTTTTATATCATTCCTTTGAGCTTGGGTCAAGGACAAGACAAGTGCTTTTAGTAATTTACTTAAATCAAGTTTAAAAACTAATTATTTGGGCATGATTTATCACACCCCTCTTTTTTTAGACGCCATTTTGAAATTTAATGTGCATGCGCAAAGTTGCCATAGCTACTGTACTGTAGTCAGTGTATTGTACTACTGTAGTCTGCTCATTCGCTCTATTCTTCTCTTGGTCTTTGCTGAGGTTATCTTGCAAGTAGTGCCCACTGCTCAGACTAAGAGATCTCCAGTTCTTATTAGAGCTAATAGGTAAGTATTTAATTTAACTATTAAATTTAAGATTCTTTTTTAAATTAAAGTGAAATTAAGGTTACGGCTGCTCAATATTGGCTACTCAAGTTCATTCAGTCAGCTGCTTTTGAACTACTGCATTGTATTCTTGGTACTGCAACAAATTGAGATAAGTGTTATACAATGATAAGTAGCAGCAGAGTTTATGATGATAATAATATACATCCTGCATACTTGTTGTTATGGTATATGTACTTAGTTCTAGTTTCAGTGTTTGGAGTGATTTTGGTTGTGACAATTGTACAAAAAGGAAGTAAAAAAGGAGAAGCAATTTAAGAGGGAATAAAACTAAAAAAAGAAATGCAAAAAATTATAATAATAGAATGCAAATGGAAGATTTCATAGATAATAATAGATCAAATGCCAGAGCATACTATATAAAGCAGTGTAACAGGGTCAAAAGCAAAGCAGGAATTGCTTATTAAATCAGTACAAAATATAAGCTTGCTTATTCAATGCAGTTTCATGCATTGAACCCAGGTTATATATTGCAAAAATGTAAAAATTGGTAGTACAAAAACAAAAATAAAAAAGTATGAAATCATTAGAGTATTTGCAAAAAATGTATTCCCAAAACCCCCTAAATAAGAAAATGTCTAAAAGAACGTTATCAACAAAATCCGGACCCACAAAGACAAAAATCTTTAAAACGGTATTATGAGAATAGAGACGCAATATTACGTGCTAGGAAAGATAAATTTCTGAGATATAACTTTTCTGATAACGTAATGGATAAATTAAAAATGGCACTCAAGAAGGAAAATAAGAGGTGGCTAAATAAAAATTATTATGATTGTAATTATGGTCAAATATTATATAGATTGCGTTCTAATTACTCATTACCTGCACCAAATAGTGAAGCAAAGGACTATTATTTTACTAAAATTATTGAAGCATTATATTACAGCCCCGAATTAGTTGATAATTTATTACCATCAAGTATGAAAGGTATAGATTTTGAGAACACATCATATGACAGTAAATGTAATGCTGCATCAAGTTTATTGTTAGAATCAGTTTTGAAAAACAGATCCCACAAAGTAGGCATATTGATACATGCCTCAAATAGCATTAGGAAATTGAATAGTTTTAGTAATTTTGGTGAGCAATGGCACACAAAAAATAGTGAGTTTTATTTTTATGAATCAGCATATTTGTATCCAAATGATAATTCAGATAGGCAATTAGATAGTCCAATTGCAATCCCTGTTGATACAAATGGCATCTGTGATGTAGAAGGAGTGTTGATGTATCATGTATTGATAGAGTAGAAGAATGTAATGATGATAGTGACTCTGAAGATGACAATTTCGGAAATAATAGAATGTATACTAATCAGAGAAAGCCTGCCCTCAAATGGCACTGTACAGACAGGTGCAAGCCTTTATTAGAACGTGATATTAGTGCTATAATTGAAGTTAGACAATATTTTGATGTACCCATTAAGGAATTGAGGAAGCATTTAGATGCATGTGATAGTTGTCCTAATAATCATTATATGACAAGATCCCTGCATGTCGAAGAAATAAATCAAGAGCATGAACATGATTTCTGTGATAATCCATATGTAACGATAATTGTTAAAAAAGATGAAAATAATGTTGAAAAATATTTTAAGTATTCAGAAATTGTTTATGAAAAGATAGGCCATCCTATTTTGTGTAGTGGTAATGATACTGATTATAAAAGCATGCTGCATATTTTATGCACTGCTTCTGTTCATTATCCCTTGTTGAGACGCCTTTTAAGACACTTTTATGTTGCTAGAAATGCCCATTTAACAATAGATATTATTGATTCTTCCCTTTCTGATGGCAACATAGCACAATTGATAAATTTAAAAATTAATGAAGCCGATGAGACTGAATTTGATAATGTGTATTACGCTATAAACGATGGCGAAAAAGATGACCCATTTAGAATACTAAACTTAGATTCTGTACTTTATTTTCAGTATTCAAATGCTATTGATGAATTTAAGAAAGCTTTGTCTGATCAGGCTGTTAATGCTTGTTGTAGCTGTGAGAGCCTTTTAAGAAAAAAAGTCTGTCACTGAAGCTAAAAATTTAGATAGCGATGTTTGGAATATCCTATTAGATTACATTAGAGAGAATGATCCTACAGCATTAAATAAAGTTATGTATATTTGTAATCATTGTAAACCAATTATTAGGAAAAATGAAGTTCCAGCACGTTGTGTGCTCAATGGGTTAAAGTGTGAACCACTACCAAAAGAGTTAGAAAATTTGGATCCTTTAAGTTGCCAGTTAATACAGAGGGCCAAGTGTTTTCAGACAATTGTTAGACTAGGCACACACACCTTAAATGTGCCTACATATATTTCTTTAAAGGCCCTTAAAGGTGCTATGTTTTATTTACCCCTTCCATTAGAAAAACCATGGAAACTTTAAATGAGGTTGGTATAGATTCTAATCATTTGCCTAATCCAGAACTTTATATTATTATTAATGGACAACCTACTAAATCAAATAATGTCTGGCATAGTATAGTTGATGTAAATAAAATAAAATCAGCATTAAGAAAATTAAAAGCAATAAATTGGCTTTATAGAAACGTAGACGATGATTCAATTGATGAATCATCAAAAAATGTTATACAAGTAGTCAGCAATACTACTTGTAAAATGCTTAAGAAAGCAAATGATCAAGACTTAGAAGGCCTTTCGGCATATACGATTAGAAATCTTGATATTAAAATTGTAACAGGTTCTGATATTAGTCAATATAAATAAATAAATGTAAAAGAAACACCTATTGACAATAGGCAAGAGCATCTTGAATTGTTATGCTTTCCTACTTTATTTCCAGCTGGACAATATGGAGAGCATCACCCCAGACAAAGCTATCTAGCACAGACTTTATCATTTAGTGAATACATAAAATCTAGACTTTTAAACAAAGATTCCCAATTTCGTAGAAATCATTCATATTGTCTGCACTATTATGGATTAAAAATTAACAAAGCCTTAAAAACTGGCATACATAATTTATTAAAAACATCAAGGGGCAACATTTGTCAAACTGTTGCTGAAATATTAGAAAAAATAAATGTTTTAGATGAAGAATTTGAGGGCAAGTTAAGTACCATGTTGGCTCCAATACGGGGCACAAATCAATATTGGTTCAGTGTGAAAGGTGAGGTCAAAACTATGATTGCTGAGTATGGCTCACCAACACTTTTCCTTACATTAAGTTGTGTTGAATACGATTCAGCTGATATAGCCCAATATTTAAGAAAAGTAAATCATGCTTCTTCAATCATATAGTATCTCTAGATTATGTACTGAGGACCCTGTTTTAGTATCGCGACAATTTTCATACAAGTTTAAGGATTTCTTTAACATAGTCATTCTCCAGAGGGTGTTCTAGGCAAAGTAGAGCAATATTATGTTAAAAAAGAATATCAAATGCGTGGAGCACCTCAATATCACATCCTCCTATGGATTAAAAATGTACCTGTTGTTGGTATTGATCGTCCTGAAGAAATCTGTTCTTTCATACAAGATAGGATAACGTGTCATGTACCAGATAGTAATACATTGCCAGATTTAAATTTCTTGGTAACAAAATACCAAATGCACAAGTACAGCAAATACTGCAAGTGAAATATTAAAGTCGGCAAGACCTATGTATTTAGATGCTGATTCAATTTTCCTAGACCAGTAAGAGATAGTATTTGCATCAATGATGTAGACAATAGCTTGAAATCATGCAATAAAATATATTATCTCAAACGAAATAAAAAAGAAGTTTGAGTCAACGACTACAACCCTTTACTGTTGAAATTGTGGCGTGCAAATATGGACTTACAAAGAGAAGAGTCTTTCCTTAACAGAATATGTAACTGGATATGTCACTAAAGCAGAAAAGAGTCATGCACATGACTTATGGCATGAAGTCAGCAGCTGTGACAACATATACAGCAGGCTTTGTAAAATTGGACAAAAGCTACTTAGATCCAAAGAAGTAGGACTATATGAAGCTAGTGATCTTCTTGGTGAAAGTTTATACATGAAATCAGTAACTGTACAGTACATTAATGTGTACTTGCCTCATAAGAGGAGCAGAAAAATCAAAAACTATTTATATTTAAATAAAATGAATTGATCTTCAAAAGACATTTTTAATCCTAGCATAATTGAAGACTTTTATCCAACAAGACCGAATAACATTGAAGATGTATCTCTTACAAATTTGTTGCTAATTACAAATTTGATAAAATAGGGACAAATGGTGAAGAGAATACAAACCTCGATCAAAGCCAGTCCATAGAAAATTTAAACCTATGAAAGAAGCGGAAAAAAACAATTTTTATTACTCGCTAATATTTTTATTTCTGCCTTTTAGAGATGAGAGCACACTCATAATGGAAGGAGACACAATGGAAGAAGCTTTTATGCGTCACAGAGAAGCATCTATACGTGGCATTGAAAATCATTTCAACAAACTACAGAAATTGTAAGAAGCTGAACGTAATTGGAAGAAAATAGTCGATGCAAGAAATAAAGCCGGTTTCACTGAAGAACTTGCTGATAACAAGGAAGATGATGAGCCTCAATTACTGGGTGAAATAATGGAAGTATTGCTGACATGCATATAAATGTACCTAATTTAACATTAGAGCAAAGAGAGACCTAATTTAACATTAGAGCAAAGAGAGACAATGCTTAATGTAGATCAAAAAATAATTTTTGATAAAATTAAGAGCCACCTTATAAGTCAAAAAGAACGTGAAGACTTATTAGAGAATGTGTCTTCAAAACTACTTAGATTAGATAATATCAAACCACTAAGGATGTTTATTAGTGGTGTTGGTGGAACTGGTAAATCGTTTTTAATAGAGGCAATAAAATGTCTAGTGGATGACATATGGCATCCATGAAGTAGTAAAATTATGTGTGCTCTAGTAGCACCAACAGGTACAGCTGCATTTAATGTAGGTAGACTAACAATACATAGATTATTTCAGCTACCAGAGAGCATGAGGGAAAGACAGCTGGATATTGGGCTTTGAATAAAGAAGCTCAGAAAAAAATAAAAATGACTTAAAAATTTAAAAATTATAATAGTAGATGAGGTATCTATGGTATACAATCTAAATCTAGCATACTTACACATGCGCTTAGAAGATATATTTGGTACTGATGAATGGTTTGGATCTAAAAATATTTCATTTGTAGGTGACCTCTTACAATTGCCACCAGTTAAAGGTAGGCCAGCATTTAAAAAATTTAGCAACAAGCTAGTAAAAACTAGACTTGGAGCAGCAAATGCAGTTAACATAAGGAAAGAAACAGTAGAATATGATGAACTAACAATCAATGAGCGACAAAAAGGAGACGAAACTTTCTTCAAGATGCTTGATTCTGTTAGGCAGGCTGTATGACTAATGAAACTATTCATACGCTTAAGAGTCGCGTAATTAAAGTTTCAATACAAGAAAAATATAAGGAATTTGAAAGTGAAGGAACAAATCCTCCAATTTGCCCATTTTCTAAGGTAGACACCTGCCAAAAAATCAATGAATTAATGTTAGAAAGTCTAGAAACTGAGAAAATAGAGTTAGCATGTGTTGATGTTGTGGATGAAAGTGGCAGCACAGCAAAATTTGACAAAAAAAAGAAAAAAAATTAGAGAAACTAAAAGATCAACCAAGCAAAACGGCTGGTTGAGAAACTGTAATGTCTTTAGCAGTAGGCTATAGAGAAATGCTAAGGCGTAATATTGATGTGACAGTAGGATTAGTTAATGGTGCCTTTGGTACAGTAATGGGTATTTATGCTACACATATATCAATTAAATTTGATCATATTGATGTACTTTGTGACATAGAAAGGGTTACATCTAGATTTATGCTATCTAAGAATTTGTATATACATAGGAAACAGTTTCCCCTTATACTTTCTTATGCTATTACTATACATAAATGTCAGGGCCTCTCACTAGATGCAGTCATTATTGATTTATTGACTGATGTTTTTGGGGATGGTGTGGCATATGTTGCATTGTCTCATGTACGTACATTAAATGGATTACATTCATTATCATTTGATCCTCTCTCTGTTAAAGTTAGTAGTCCGTGCAAATTAACCGCCTCAGAAGTAAATTTCGGAATGACTTACCTCAAATCAAGAAAAGTAAAGGAAAGAAGAGGAAGTTTCAGTTGACTGGTATAATTGATGATGGTGAACCTTGTAGTAAGAATGCCAAGGTGTCTGTTACTCACGTACAAAGTACTAGTCACAGTACCGTTAGTAGCAATAAACGTAGGAGAACTGATTTACAAAAGTTTAATCGCCCCAAAAAGAGTAAAATATGTGACAATAATGCTTTAAATAAGCCTTGATCCAAAAAAGAAAAGTTGATGTAGACAGTAGTACTGACAATACTGCTTTGGTAGTGCCTCGCTCAAAAAAAGATCATAAATTAATTGTTTCAATTAATTTGAAAGACCTAAAAACCAAATTTAATGTCAAAGATGATGATAGTTGTAGTAGTCTCATTGTATCAATAAAACTCTCAAAGATTAAATGTAAACCAAAAGATAATACCAAGTATGTTGTAAAAAACGACCATTGTAGTAGCAGTCTGATTGTATCTATAAAACTCTCAAGCATTAAATTAAAGACAAGTAATCCAAAAACATGATGATGTCATCTTTACTGATGCAGAGCCTTCCAACCCAGATATTGTGAGATGGAGACAAAGGGATTATGTTTACTACCCGGGTAATGAAGAATTTCAAAGGTGGTGTGAGATTTTAAACCTTAAGTTTGTCACAGCTGCTAGAATCTTACCTGGCAGTCCAATAACACCATTGTCAGATGAAAGAGTTCCTAATAGTACTCTTGATGTCCTTGGTGATGGGAACTGTTTATTTTATGCCCTTTCATATCTCATTACTGGGTCAATTTCTCAGCAATACGAATTACGTAAAGCAATTGTTAGTAATATGCCAAACTTTGAAGAATTGTTTAATAGTATGTTAAGTGCAACCAAATATTCAAGCATATATGATTACATAAATAAGTCCAAAATGTATAGAAATTATGTGTGGGCTACTGACACAGAGATTATTACATTATCTGCAATATTAGGTACAACCATATATTCATATTCACTTACTCCTATTTTTGTTGGCAGGGCTAGATATGGTACCCAGGAATTATATGGCATTCCTTGTGATACTAATACACCTGCTTTGTATTTGAAGCATGTTGGTACTAATCATTTCCAAGCAGTTAAATCTATTAATATTTCTTAAGCATTGATTGTTGATGGAAGTGGGTATGGTGTATGGGAGGTCCATCATCTTAAAAACATTGGTTATTTAATGTGACTTGTATTTCACTGCATGTGCAATGTGAGTGATGTGTGAGTGTGTCTGAAAACCATTGGTGCATATCCACCCAGTATTGCTCAGTATGAAAAGATCTAACTGCATTTAGGAAGTGAGATTAATCAAGGTATAACAAATAATGGTAAATATTGATTACTTGTTACTATAATGGAAAGGGAGAGGGTGTGAAAGAGGTTTACAGTTCATTAGACTTAAGCATTGATTCAAATTTGTGTGATTATCATTTATGTAGGACAGAGGGTTAGGAAGGGAGGAAGCTGTCATTATCAAATCTGGATCTTGTTTGTGGCTTGTACTACATGTTTCTTACAAATAACAGGTACTTATGGATGGGGGCTCTGCTGAAAAATTTTTAAGCCTGACAGAAAAATTTTTGAGTAACATTAAAATTTGTTATTATACATGTAGTATTATTCAAGCAGTGATTCTGTACATATAATAAATAATGATCATCATGCATGTTAATGCTGCCATCAATGCTGTGTGCATTACATATATCTAAATGCTTGTCAGCTGATGTTGCGCATAATGCTGCCATCAATGCTGTGCGCATAATAAATGCTTGCCAGTTGATGTTGCACATCATTTATTGGTGATTGTTGTAACATGTGCATGTTCTCATTAACATAAAAATATTGTTTGCACATTTGAAATTCTTCATGTACACAATGTTATTATTTATTAAGCAGGTCATGAAAGTATCTTAATTGAGGATAGCATTAGTAAGCAATACTACATGTATGTCTAAACTACATGAATGCACATATATGTATCATCCAATCAGAAACATTGTAGATGCTACCATTATCATTATTAGTTAGTACATGTATGTCACATTCATATTTGAGGTCAGACTTAGAATGAGACTCAAAGGTGAAGGGGATGTTCCTCTATGTGAGCACCTGTATCTTGTTGGTGGTTTGTAATGTATGTTTGTGACAAACAGAAGGAATATCATGCATATATACATGTATATGTTTAGAATAGTGTACATGTAGTGGATTATTGATGCATTTATTGTGCTTGTAGTGTTTGATGATTATCATGCATGAATTTCATCCTTTTATAGTTTGTTGTATAATGGAGTTACAAGGAATACAAAAGTTCCATGTGATTGGTAATAAAGTTTGTTCACCATTACTTTTTGTACTATTGTTATTATTAGCCTGTGTGTTTACATTGCTTGCCTTTGATGTGTTTCTGTTACTATGCGCTACAGGTATTGACAGCTGGAAAGGATTTGATGATTCAGCAATACTTTTACTTGATATTGGAATGTGCAATTACTGCAATATAATTAAAAGCTATTCTGGTTTTAGATTTTTGTAACTAAATTAATTTCTTTATTACATGTAACTAATTTTTTTGTTGTAAGTCCTTGATCTTTAGTTTATCACACTGCAGGAGGCAACAGTTTTTAGCCTTATTGGTTTCACATTATTGTAGTCTTAGCAATGGATTATGTAGCAAGATTGCATATTGGGTGATTACAAAGTGTCTTATGTATTTTGTAATAGGTAATGTTTCAAGGTTACATCTATATTCTTTTAATGGTTATGTCATTAACTATGACCATGGCCACAGTAAGTAGTGTAAATGATGTATAATTAACATGTATGTATCTATTACTGTAGGAAGATGGAATCTAAAGTATTTAAGCATTTTGGCTTGCTGAGCAATTCAACATTTTGAACATTATACTATTGTATTTTAGATTTTGCTTTTTGCGCTGTAAAATAATTGACCTTTTTGTTTTTAAAATACTATTTATAAAGAAAAAGTTTAAGTTAATAAAAGTTATAGTTTTTTGTAATGTTTTCTCCACCCCTTCTGCCCCTGCCAGCGCCATGGCCTCTTGGTGCTCTGGGTAAGTTCATGTACTAAAATGGAAAGACATTATATATATAATAAAGTATTGTAAAACCTTTTATTTGCCTATTGAGGCTCCTGAGTTGCCTCAGGACGAGCAGCCTCTGCTGCTGCAGAGCACCTATGGCTACAGGTGCATGAGGTGGTGGAGCACCTCCAAAACCACCAGCTAATGGTGGTGGTGGTGGGCCCCCACCACCACCAGCAACTGGTGGTGGTGGAGGACCTTCAAGACCACCAGCAACTGGCGGTGGTGGTGGAGGAGGACCTCCATGGCCTGCAGGTGCCGGAACTGGTGGTGGTGGTGGAGGACCTCCATGGCCACCAGCTACAACCGGTGCGACTGGTGGTGGTGGTGGTAGTGGAGGAGGACCATGACCACCAGCAACATGTCCTGGTGGTGGAGGACCTCCATGACCTTCACCGGCTGCAACTGGTGGTAGTGGTGGAGGAGGACCTCCATGACCATCACCTACTGGTGCAGGAACATCCATATTCCTACAAAAATATAAATGAGGTAGCTATAGCTACAAGTTTGCAAACTAACTTTATGCAAAAATAAACTTTCCTGCAAGAGAGAGAGAGAATGAGAGAGTGAGAGGCTGAGAGAGCGAGAGGTGAAATATTCCAGAGAGCGGATTTAAATTTGTAGTGAGAAAAAATTAAAAAACTTAAGTAGGTTTTGAAGTCTCAGTAATGAATAATAATTAGCCTAGTTATAAATAATAATTAATGATTTAAATTTTTTAAATAGTAATTATAAAATTGTTTTTATGGCCCAAATGGCTTTTATTTCAAAAAGTCTTTTCTTCCAATAATGAACTGATAAACTTTTAAACCTATAACTGAACATCAAATTTATTATTATCAATGAAAAGAATTATTAATAATTAATACAAATAATTTTATGAAAAGTATGGAAACAAGTAAATAAAAAAAAATTTCTATTAAATAAGAAAAAGTAGGGTTGTCAAAAAATAAAAGAAACAAGGGGGTTGAGTTGAACCATAATAATAATTAATAGTTCAATTAATAATAATAAACGTTAATTAATAAAAGTAATTTATTCATAAAAGTAATAGAAAAAATTCGAACCCTACTTTGCAGAGTTTTATGAAGTTTCCTTTAAAATGACAAATTTAAATGAAAGAATGAAAAAAATGCTTAGTTCCAGCCTACACAAGTGTGGCAAGTCCAATGAAAATTCCTAACAAGATCATGCATTAATATTTTAACAAATCACAAAAATTAAAAATTTTAATAGCCAAATAATTATCTATAATTTATATTTTTTAATTGTGATGACAGTAATTTATTCAATCAATACTAGCTGAAGTCAAATTTATATTTATGATGATATTAAATTTACATCATAGTAATGTAGTAGAGCAATCAATAGGTACAAAGATATAATTATCTATTTATAATGTAGTCTGCCTATTATCATTTTCTGCAAAGTAGGGTTTGAAATTTTTGTATTATTTTTATGAATAAATTATTATTTATTAATAAACGTTTATTATTATTAATTGAACTATTAATTATTATTATGTTTGAACTCAACCCCCTTGTTTCTTTTTTTTTGACATCCCTACTTTTTCTTATTTAATAGTCATTTTTTTATTTACTTGTTGGTAATTAAAACAGTCTGTGCATAGTTACTCCTCCCACATTAAGTACAGCTAAGCCAGAGGGAGCAGCAATTGCACACATGTCTTCAGTTTCCTCGAGACTGTCCACAAGTGCTTTGACAGCAGCTATTAAAATTGACTTTCCTGTTCCTCCAACACCTTTAACAAACACGCTTAGTGGTGTCATGTTATGACATGAATATTTTGCTTTTCATCATTCCTTTGATAAATTAAATGCCTTTTTATGCTGTCAAAAACAAGCCTTTGATCAGCATTTAGCATAGCGTATCGTTCATCAAGACTGAGACCAGTATCAATATTAAGATTTGCAAAATCTTGCATAGCAAAGATTGCTTTACCGCAAGCAGTAGGGTCCTACATCTTTATCTCGCTGGACCTGACAATCATCTCTTGCTTCATCTATTTCTGCATGGAGATTTCTACATTGCAACATTTGTTGCAGTTTTCATGATGAAAAGAAGCACTGTCATTGGATGCTATAAGCGATCAAATGCCTTTTCTGCATTTTCATCATCTGCTATGAGGAAAGGCTCATTTCTAAAGGGTACAAAAAGGAGTATTAGAGAATGGTATTTCTGTTCCTTTCTTGGGTCATATAACCAATGATTAGGAAGACGTGGCTTTCTTAATGTTCTGAAACTTCTCATTCTTAATTTGTTTTTGTAATGAAAATCGATGTGGGCTGCAAAATCATTAAGGCACATGTCATTAAGACGTGCTGGTCTCTGATGATAATATGTATCACATACATTGTTGCAATAGATATTGTGAGTTGATGGATCATTTTCAGCTAGAGCCTGTAATTCTGCATACGTGATGAGTGTACGCCTCTTGTTTAAAACATAAACCCATTGATCCAGTATCAAATTTTTCACTAAGGTTTTCTCCCAAAAGCATGTCACTTGCTTGATACAAACCACTTTCTCCAGAACGAATATATCTGAGGCCAAAGCTCCACAGTTGACTCAATACACTTTTGGTTTCACTTATTTCGTGCCACAAGTCCTGCATTTGGCTTTATCTAGCTTTTGTAACATTAGAAATTACATAATTTGCTAAAGCAAGTGATGTTTTATTAATGTATTGGACATCAATATTTGCTCCCCATTGGAGTAGCAGCAGTGGCTTATAATCATTAACTCTGCTTTCAGCTTTTTGGCGTTTCAAATCATTTATTTTTTGATGAGTTTTTGGATTTTTGGTATAGTGTTGCTCATGATGTTACAGGGCGTGGGTAGCCAAATTTACATCTCTGAAAATAGTGACAACCCGATTTGTATTCCTTTTTGTTTTAGCCACTAGATGTAGCTGTACATAACAATGAACACATAATATGAGCAGCCAATTTGTCATCTGAGTCAGAGTGTGATGGTAGTTACTTCATTATCAATATGATTATCATAAATATTTATTGGATTTACCAAAAATAAATTCATGAATACTATATTTTTTGCAATTATGTTCACTTCATGCTAGTCATCCTCAAACTTATCTTGAACTTGTTTAGGCAAGTTATTCCATCTATCAGGAGTAACTATATTTAACCATTCCCACTAAAGATCTTCAACCCCTGACTTTGAAATGAGTATTGTTTACGGTCCTTAACTTACACCCATGCCTATTCCATTGCATTGAGAGAACAATGGGGCACAGGAAAGGAAACAACCTCTTAGCAATCTGACACGTCATAGATACTTGAGCCAATTTACATTTAGCCCAATATACACTAATTTAATTTGTTGCTGGTAACTTGTGTGTGGTCTGACCTTTGATGTTGTTTAGCAATGCTGGGCAACATGTTGCAAAAAGTGGACTTGAAATTTTGGCACCAAGTTGACCGAATACCTGACCACTCACCTTCCGAATTACACTGATTTGGATAGTTGGCTGAAGTGAAATAAATGATAAAACTAGCTTCTCGTTAAGTTTGTGACTGTGCAAAACAAATGCTTGGAACAGTTTATACTGGAAAAATCTAATTCTATTGACCATTGTTGGGAAAAGGAGGAACTATTTAATCATTTATGTTTAAGAATCTTTGATAGCTAGAACAACTAAAAGGATGGGCTGAACATTAAAAATTTTTGTGCATGACCTTGCCATCAAACATGGATTAAATCCATTGGATTGCTCAAAAAGGGGACTTCTAGTTGATTTATTGCGCATAGTATACAACTGTATAGAAGTTACAAATCTGAGTGTTACATCGGATTTTGATATTCACTGTGATGACCCTGCAATTGGTTGGTAGGCTATCATACATGGTGCAACATAGTTGCATGCAAACTGTGCAACATGTTGCATGCATCAGTGTTTCAACAACAACATAAATGCAACATTGTTTCATCTTAACTTATATAAACTTCGTTATAATGCTAATAAGAATGGCTGATATGAGTACTACTGATGCCATGTGTATTGTAATTGCCTTGGTGAAGTGGATATAACGACATGAGAAGAAGAAAAGAAAAAGAACAACTTGGATAAGAGAATGGATTAATAATAGACCAAAACATGGAGCTTACCATCACCTTATAAATGAGCTGAGATTATGCGATCAAGTCTTGTACAAAAATTTCTTAAGAATGGATGTGTTGTCGTTTGAAAGTCTTTTAAACTTGGTTTCACCATTTATAAGGAAGCAAAATATCTTGATGAGACAGTTAATATTTTCAGCAGAAAGACATGCCGTAACACTAAGATACTTAGCAACTGGTTAGCACTCAATCAGCATCATGTATACTAACTACATGATAGATTTTCTTTTCATTTTTTTTCAGCTTAAACCTTCCAGACTTTACAATAGTTGTCTCGAAACCAGCTCAGATAATTGGACGGATAGTTCCAGACATGTGGTGCATTAGTGAAATGTTTACGAAACTTCATTGAAGTATATTACATTATATTATGATACATGTATTCTTAATCAACAAATAATTATCAACCAAAAATCCTTCATGTGCAAAAAGTTGCTATGTAGAGTTACACTGTATAATAAGTATTTGCAGAAATGTCACTTGGGTATGTCTGTATGTTTATGATTAACAATACTGTTTGATGCAGGAGATGGAGGTTGTGTATAACTTATTGAAGAACCTCAGACATGACTGAATTTGATTGAGTTGTGGAACGAGAGCCTTCCCAAATTTGTCGAGGTGATGAAAAGTAGTGAAATGGTCCTTGCCAAGGTGTCAATGAATTTGTATAAGAAAAAGGTGGGTGTGAAGATGCAGGGACTAATGCTGTCAACAGTACAGATTGAATTTTGTGTTTGCTAATTCGCTTCTGATTGATATCATGTACACATTTTAGTTTAGTGGCACTGCTGACAAAACATTGCCTGCATCCTTTTTTGTAAGTCATTGTTGATATTTCTGAACATACATTGAATAGCTTTTTTAATATGTCTTCTGGGTTCTCTTTTTTAACTGACTCGGCACACTTTGAGGCAGACTGTTTACCTTGTTAAATTAGTCGTTTCGTGGAACGTACTTCATCATCACCCATATCTTGTGGTAGACTACTATTTCATAATTCTGTTTCATATTTATCATCATCACATGTTCCACTGTCATCACTGTCTTTCATCATACTACTCTCATCTGTTCCTTGATCTTCCTGCTATATAACAAAGTTTACTTACTATCAAGAGTACAAAAAAGTTAGGGAGAGTGTCTAAGGGCCATACAAACTGTGATAAAACAGCACGTATGTTTACATCTGTTTTTTTGTAGTATACAGAGAAAATTTTAGTCATCTTGATTAGCGCTTCATGTTTTAATGACTGAACTTTATAGAGCCATAACTTTGATGTTAATTGAGGGGTGGTCCATTAAATATTTATTAACGAAATGGCATGAGAGGAAAGCAGGACTCTTGAAATATTTGTGGAAGCAGCTTCTACTCGGTTTGAAGGTGGTATGGAGGAGGAGAATGCAGAAGATGCCTTTGTTGACTCTGTCTTTTTTACAGTAACTACTCTTAAAAGATTTACTGTCTGTCTATGTGATTCTAAGGATGGTGTGTGTCTACTAATTTAACACAAATTTCCTTATTTTTATCCCCCACTTGGCAATGTCTCCAGATGCAGAATTTTTATAAGAAGCCCAGTATATATAGTTCACATTGTTTGAAGAGAGGTCGAGAGAGGTACACTCAGAAACACAAACAACGTATTGTTACTTTGTGAAAATTATTCAGCTAAGTCCAGGAATCATAAACTCTTCAGGTTTTGATGAGTTGAAATACAAGCAGTACATTGAACTGATACAATTTACTCCAGTCTTCGCAAATCTAGTGAGCCAATATCTTATGTTGATTCAATACATTGTCGTCTGTGGTTCCAGCTTTCAAAACCATCAAATGCTTAACAAAGAGATGCTGATTGTGTCAGGTGCCCATCATATGTTTGATTAAAATGTGACCTTGATCATCAATCTCACTGTACAGCTGCAGAGAGTCCTTCTAAAAAAGTCATGCGTCAGGAAGCATCCTCACATGCTAAGCTCACTTACATGTCTCCTGAAAGCCAAATCAACAGTCACAAAACAAAAGAATGGTAATGGCTAACATGAAACGCAGACACATGAAAATACAAAAGTGCCCATTGATGATTATTAGGATGAAAAATGGGGGAGTTGTTACAACTATTGACCAGAGCTGTTCCAGTGAGCTTGAGGAGCTCCTTGGTGAAGGTGATAAGCATGGGGATGGATCCAAGGTACATGATATTTTGCGAAAGAGACACAAAAAGAGAAAAATTTCAGGATGACTTATTAAATAATGGTAAGTCATAATGTGTGTACTAACTGCCACTAACAATGATACCACCCATTACAAACAAGAAAAAAGACTATTAGGTGGAGTTCATTTACCATACGCATAGGTATATACAATGTATACACATATAGAATATGCTTACCGTATTTCCTCTAAAAATTCGTCACATCAAGTTTTGTATTTGTAATTTTAAAAACAAATTTTTAGAGGGAGAGTAGCTATGAAGCTCATTAATAAATTATTTTGTCGAATTTGGAGGGATCCATTAATACATGAAACCAGCTATATACTAACCTGGCTGTTCAGAGTATCCTTCTCTCATACTGAACTTAAGTAAGTGATGAAATTAGAACCACATGGAACAATAATATTAAAAACAAAGTTTTAGAATGAATTATGGTAGAAATTTTGAAATAATTATTTATTTTCGAATTTAGAGCGTCGAATATTTAGAGCAATTACGGTAATCTTACTTCTTATGATAGCTTTGTCAGTACATGTTCTAGTGTTGTTTTAGTTACAACTATAAGATTTTTAGTTATTAATAGTTATTAAATATTCATTTTGATTTTAGCTGGTTATATTTAGTTATTTGCCCTTAATATTCCTTTTAGTTATTGAAAGTTAGTTTTTAACTACCTTATGTTCTTTTAGTTAGTTCTAGTTAGTTTCACAATTATACAGAGCTTTTAGTTTGTTACAGTATCTTCAAAATAATTATTTAATTATATGAACAATAGGAGGTATGACATGAATAGTATTGTTTATTTGTTTTTAGCAATATTTCTCTTTCTAAGATTTGTCCAGACAGCAGATTTCTCCTTCCACATGTAGCATAACCAGCTTTGGAGAAAACTGCTTCAATAGGGGTTGCTGATGCTGACATTACAAGTATGTCTTGGCAAGAGTAGCTAACCTTGCATATCTCTGTTCATTTTTAATCCAAAATATCAATGGTTCAGCTTTCTCTGGTAACGGATGCTTGGAATTAAAATACTCCTGTTTATCATCATTAGTGTCTGGGGCTTTCTGCACTTCCTTCTCTGTCAAAAAATAACTTCGTAATCTAACATGCTTACATGGAGGTTCGTCAAAAGTCATTGAAGCAGCTATTACATCATCATCAGTTGAAGACTAAACATTTGGTACCTGAGGCTCAATTTTGCCTTTCAGAAAAGATAAAGCATATTTAACTTGATCAGAAGACAATGCAGCCCTGTACCTTAAATACAATGATGTGGCTACAACATACATTGGCTTAAATTCACAGCTTGTGGGGTCCAAGAAACTCTTACAGCCTCTTTTAAGTTTAGTCTTCATAATGCTTGCTATACTACATAGGCCATACTTTGACTTCATTGTTTCTAAATGGAGCTGTAATTCAAAAAGTCCTGGTACAACAAACGATATAGATGTGTATTTTTTGCCACCACACAATGCTGTGTCTTTAGCAAATGGCTCCAATAACATTACTTTTGATTCTGTTGCTTGCGAATGACGAGCTTGAGCTCCATCCCACTCTAATTTCGATATGACAATTTCGACATCAATGTGTACAGCAAGTAACTATTTCAGAAGGAGGTATGTAGACCTCCATCTGTTAGGACAGTCTGCAATAAGCTTTTCGCCACGAGAATCTAATTTCTTGTACATAGAAATTGCTTCTTTGCTAGCCTAGACATCATGAAATTGAGCCACCATTAGCTATGATGTGTGAAAAAAATATGAGAGGCTTTGATATTCCTCTGTAGCAAAAAGCATCATTATGCTCTTCTTCATTGTGGTCAAATTCAATGACATTTTCAGTAGTGTCACTGACTTCTCGTTGGTCATCATGATGATTGTTATAGTTTGTTCCCACATTTTAAGACCCTGGCGGATCTACTACTAGTAGGTCAGACTCAGTGTCACTGTCAGTGTCAGTTATATTGTCATCACTAGAGTAGTTGATGGTATCCTTAAAAGCCTTCAGTATGTTACTGCAATTATAAGTCACAATTTTTCTAACCTGACTACATGAAAATATTTCAATCGTTGAGCACTACATTGACAAGGTTAAGGATTCTGTCTCCAATATGAGGATTTTCAAAATGCGTAACAGCTAACGTTGCTTTATATCTGTGGTGGTTTGCGAAGAAATGGGCTGATACTCCAAGATATGATTCGGTCATTCCCTTTTGCACAATATGTCACAGTAGAGGTTAATTTTTTGCGCACTCTTCAGCTCCTTCATTTCAATTTCAAAACAGCCTTTAATAGTTCTGTTCTTATACCTGATCTACCAGGAACTACATCACATGGATCCACTTAATGTAGAAAATCACAAAACTCCTAGTCTTCCACAAGTGTTGTTGCAACAGAGGCTGAGCCAATAAAAATTGCCAGCTTTTCTGTTATTCACTTTTGTTCAGCACTCTTTTGTGAGTAGGGGGTTTGGCTTAGCATTGACGTGAGTCATGTTTGGGTTACAGTGTTTCTATTGGCGTATTAGTAGTTGCTTTCTGTAGCTTAAAAGCCTTTTTTTCTTCGAAAACTTCTTATAATCATTGGGGTGGTTTTTTGGCGTATGTTTTTTTAAGTTTGTTTGATTCTTTCTCTTCCTACTTAGAGTTGGCTTCTCACTTTGTTTTGAAATTTTGACTTAGCATATGTAACCATAATTGACAAAAGGTACCTTATGGCGGGTAGTGAAATTTGTTTTTGTAGCCAAAAAATCTAGGTTCCTGAGCTCCATTTATCATAGAATTACTCCACAGGATGCCAAAAGTTGCTACGTAACTTTTAGACACAATGGTTGTCCAACAGAGCACTCACAGGTTGATATCTTTCATTATAATGATGAATTTGAAAATCCACCATAAGGTAGCTTTTGTCAATTATGGTCACATATGCTGCTATCTGAACACTCAATATAGTCAAAAAGTTCCCAAACAAGACTTGTCTTTGGCCTCTCACTAATTTGAGTTTCAGATGATGAGGTTTCAAAAAGACAATCTGGAGACAGAGGCACTTCAGTAGTAGCTTCGGTTGCCATCTTATTAGGCGCTATCATAACAATTGAAATTGACTACCTGAGGCTAGTATGAGCAATAATACATTACTCCATGGTAACCTGTATTGTTTGGTATTGGTGTGCCTGTTCAATGTACTTCGTGTTGATGTGTAGATAAGGACATAGGGCACATGAATGGGCTAATATTCTAATAATAGAGGCTGGAGTAGACACTTAGACTATAGACTTATCTTTCCCTTTGTAGTAAATTTTTTAGTTTTACTAACTATCAAATAGTTGTAGTTAGCTTTTGTTTGTTTTGTTAAATTTTAGTTAGTTATAATTAGTTTTAACATGACAGAAAATGATTTAGTTAGTGATAGTTAACTAAATCCCATAAAGCCTTAACAGAAAGGGTTTAGTATGTTTGCAGTCCAGCTGCCTATGAGGCACTAAAATCATTCAATGTTCCTCATTTACCATCGCATTCAACTTTGCAGGCCTATACAAGTGCTTTCCTCCATGAACTTGGGGACAATAGTGGTTGCTTTGAGGACCAGGTTGGCCAGTTCATTTTACATTGCCATTACGGGTGAAGAAGGGCAGAAGGAATCTCTGAAGAAGGGAGCACTTATATATGATAAAGTCAAGGTGATAAACCGGCTTATGTGCAATATTCGTAATCAGCAATAGGTTGGTCTATCCATGTATCATTCAGATCTTTCATGACTAGCTGAAATTTTTCATTTTCTCAATAATTGCATGCAACAGCCATCGTATATTCTTTAGTTTCTGTGAAGCTTTCTCAGCAGTGACGTTGACATTGTTGGCCCTTATCTCACTTGTTCTAAATCATTGGAGAGCAAGTACGTCCTGTGATTTGCATTCAAAACCATTAAAATTATTTGATCATCATGGTCTCAAGAAATCAGTTATCATTTGTGATGGACTATCTCCAAACCTTGCTATCGTTAAAGCAACACATGAACTCAGTGGTGTGTTTTCCATTACACAAGTTAAGCTCTTTTTCATTACCTTTTCTCATAGGAAATGTTACACTTCAGATAAAGATCCACTTGAAATCAATTCTTGTATGAGAAACCCATTTGACCTATCTGCATTTATATATTGGTTAATTTGTCCCACTCACCAGGTATACATGAGTATGCAATTAACAATAATTAACGACCTGGGTGCATAGCCCCAAGGTCATTCCTATACTCGATTTCACCCACATGAAATGTTTATATACTATAACTTTAAAAAATTTCTCTTACATAAAAAAAGTAGGGTTGTCAATAAATAAAAGAAACAAGGGGGCTGAGTTCAACCACAATAATTAATAGCTCAATTAATAATAATAAACGTTAATTAATACAAGAATAATTCATTCATAAAAATAATTCAAAAATTTCAAACCCTACTTTGCAGAATTTTATGAAGGAGTATTGCTCCTTTAGAATGACAAGTTTTAGTGAAAGAATGATAACCAAGCTGCTTAGTTCCAGCCTACACAAGCGTGGCGAGTACATTAATATTTTAATTCTTTGATATTGTACTGAATCATAAAAATTAAAGAATGCAATAGCCACATAATTATCCATAATTTAGATTTTTTAATTGTGATAACATTAATTTATTCAATCAATACTACTAGCTGAAAAGTCTTATTTATATTTATCAAGAAAATTTACATCATAGTAATGTAGATGTAGTAGAGCAATCAATAGGTACAGAGGCATAGTTATTATTGAAATTCTCTTTATACTGTAGTCTGCCTATCATCATTTTCTGCAAAGTAGTGTGTGAAATTTTTGTATTATTTTTATGAATAAATTATTTTTGTATTAATTAACTTTTATTATTATTAATTGAGCTATTAATTATTATTATGGTTGAACTCAACCCCCTGTTTCTTTTATTTTTTGACAACCCTACTTTTTTTATTTAAGAGAAATTTTTTTAGTTACTTGTTTCCATACTTTTTATGAAATTTTATTAATTGATAATCCTTTTAATTGATAATTATAATTTTTTATTAGACTTATATGTACATGTAAAAAGTTAATTTTTTAAATTAAAAACTTTAATAAAGTCAAATATCTTTAAGCGTAAAGCAAAAACAGAAATTATAATAGCAAAGCTTAAAATTAGTGTTTGTTCAATAACGCAAAACAAGTCAATACTTGAGCTTCAATATTCCTACAATACAAATACATGTGATGTACATTATTTAATTATATTAACGAGTAAAGCAAATACTTACAGTGGCCATAGTTAATCAGCTAATCAATATTAATCATCAAAAAGATTTATAACCTTGGATCATAATCTATAACACAATAAAACACTATGGAGCATTCTACATGTATCTTACTACATATTCCATTGCTAAGACAATGACAATGTGAAACATACATGCATCCAGCTGGTAACTGGTGCCTCCTGCAGTGTGGTACAACTACTCATCAAGGAACTGTAACAAAACATAATGTTACAATGATTATTATCACAGAAATTAATTTCGTTACCACAATCCAAATTAAACAATAGCCTTAGACATTAACTAGACTATGAAAGTATTACATTACACTTTATTGCTGAATCATTAAGTCATTTGCAGCTGCAAATACCTGTAAAGCAAAGTGAAATAGAAACACCATCAACAGCAAGCAATACACATTAATAGACCACACGAATACATTACAATGTGCAAACAATTGTTTTGTTAATGAGAACATGTATGCACACAACAGAAGATGCATAGGCAAGAGTTTATTTATATTGAGTAAAGAAAGTACTTACTGTGGCCATAATTATAATGATATAATAATCAAATGAGTGTACAATATGTAACCTAGAATCATAACTTATAACAAAATACATAAGACATCTCACAATACTCTCCATGTTACTACATATTTTATAGCTATGACTATGACAATGCGAAACCTATGCAGCTGGAAAATGGCGCTTCCTGCATTGTGATACAACTACAGATCAAAGAGCTGCAACAAAACATTAAGTTACATTTAATAAAGAAATTAATTAATTTAGTTACAACAATCTAAATCCAGAATTGCCTTTCATTTTATTGCACATTCCAACATCATGCAATGAAAGTATTGCTGAATCAGAAAATCATTTCCAGCTGTAATTACCTGTAAAGCATAGTAATAGAAACATATCAAAAGCAAGCAATGTAAACTCATAGGCTAATAATAACAATAGTACAAACGGTAATGGTGAACAAACTTTATTACCAATCACATCAAACCTCACTATTTAACACCACATTGTAGTCCTTGTGCCAAGCAAGTACCTGTAAAAGTATGAATGTGACATATTAACTAAAAATGATAATGGTAGCATCTACAAATGTTTCTGATTGGATCATACATGTATGTGCATGCATGTATTTTAGACATAATATTGCTTACTAATGCTATCCTCAGTTAAGATACATGTACTTTCATGATCTGCTTAATATAAAATAACATTGTGTACATGAAGAATTTCCAATGTGCAAACAATATTTTTTTGTTAATGAGAACATGCACATGCTATAACAATCATCAATAAAAGATGTGCAACATCAGCTGGAAAGCATTTAATATGCGCACAGCATTGATGGCAGCATTATTCAAATGTGCAACAACAGCCGGCAAGCATTAACTTAATAATGCACATAGCATTGATGGCAGCATTATGCGCAACATCAGCTGGCAAGCATTAACATATATGTAATGCGCACAGCTTTGATGGCAGCATTAACATGCATGATGATCATTATTTATTATAGGTATTGAATCACGGCTTGAATAATACTACATGTATAATAACAAATTTTAATGTTACTTAATTTTTCTAGTCAGGACTTCAATTTTTCAGCAGCGCCCAGATCCATAAGCACCTGTTGTTTGTAATAAACATGTAGTATAGTACAAGCCACAAACAAGATCCAGATTTGATAATTACAGCTTCCTCCCTTCCTAACCCTCTGTCTTATATAAATGATAGTCACACAAATTTGAATCAATGCTTAACTCTAATGAACAGTTAACCTCTTTGACACCCTCTCCCTGTCGATTATAGCAACAAGTATTCAATATTCACTGTTATACATTCAATAATCTCACTTCCTAAATTGAGTTAGATCTCTTTATACTGAGCAATACTGAGTGGATATGCACCACTGGTTTTCACACCATGTCCAGCTATTGCAATGGGACTTCCGGTCGCATTAATTTAATGATATTCATTGGAATTACCATAGCAACGGCAGCTCAGCAATGGTGGATTGATAGGAAGCTTCACTACAAAGCCTGCTAACGTCTTTCTGGTTCATGGATGGGACTTCACTAGATACTTGGAGCTTCTTGAATGCTACTTAATGCAATTGGTTATGGTAGTTTTTTCATATTCTATTGTTAAAGTGGCAGGCGTGGCGCAAGAAGACTCATCCACTAACAAAAGGCCTTCTTGTTATTACTTTAAAAGGATCTAGAGACATGATTTGCTTGTATAGCTGTTAAGCACTCTTAGTTTTACTTTATTATTCCCATGAGAAGAGAAAAGCACTTGTTCACTCTTGTTACTGCACCCGTTATCACCGAGGTTATCACTGAGACGACTAAAATTATTTCACCTTTAGAAGACTAAAGTACCGAACAAAGTTTTGAATTTCTTTATCTTTTTTGCATGATTGGGCAGTAAAAATGTTTTACTTTCACAAAATAAGTGCGCAATTTGTCAAAAATTGTTTGAAATTTAGATATAACCATTCAAAAAGTAAAAAAATTATCATACATACATAAAGGAATGACAAAAATGGCGGCACTGACTGCCTCATCTTTAATCTGCAAATGTTCCACACAAAGTTACTCCAAGTGCTGTCATATTTAGCAGGAACACAGGTATAATTATGGAGAACAGCTACTGAAGTGCGCAAATTGATGAGACTTATTCTAAAGAAAGATATAGCCTAGTAAATGGAAATGTCCATTCCTGCCCTGTATAAAGTCAACCAGTAGTATACGGAGATAATTGCTCAGTATACTAATCCGCGTCCACTCATTGCTGGACATGCACTCACATCATTCACATTGCACATGCAGTGAAATAGAAGTCACATTAAACAACCAATGTTTTAAAGATGATGGACCTCCCATACACCATACCCACTTTCCATCAACAATCAATGCTTAAGAAATATTAATAGACTTAACTGCTTGAAAATGATTAGTACAAACGTGCTTCAAATACAAAGCAGGTGTATTAGTATCACAAGGAATACCATATAAAGTTTGGGTTCCATATCTAGCTCAGCCAACAATAGTAGGAGCAAGTGAATATGAATATATAGATATGCCTAACATTGCAGTTAGTATAATAATCTTTGTGTCAGTGGCCCACACACAATTCTTATACATTTTGGACTTATTCATGTAATCAGATATGCTTGAATATCTGGTTGCACTTAATGTTCTATTAAACAATTCTTCTTCAAAGTTTGGCATATTACTAACAATTCCTTCACGTAATTCATAATACTGAGAAATCGACCCAGTAATGAGATATGAAAGGGCATAAAATAAACTGTTCCCATCACCAGGGACATCAAGAGTACTATTAGGAACTCTTTCATCTGACAATGGTGTTGTTGGACTGCCAGGTAAGATTCTAGCAGCTGTGACAAATTTGAGATTTAAAATCTCCCATCACCTTCTTTGAAATTCTTCATTACCAGGGTAGTAAACATAATCCCATTGTCTCCTCACAATATCTGGGTTGGGAGGCTCTTCATAAGTAAAGATGACATCATCTTTCTTGGATTACTTGTCTTTGAAATATAGATACAATCAGACTACTACTACAATGGTCATTTTTTACAACACACTTGGTATTATCATCTTTTGGTTTAAATTTAATGTTTGAGAATTTTATAGATACAATGAGACTACTACAACTATCATCATCTTTGACATTAAATTTGTTTTTTAGGTCTTTCAAATTAATTGAAACAATTAATTGATCATCTTTTTTTGAGCGAGACACTACCAAAGCAGTATTGTCAGTACTACTGTCGATATCAACTTTTCTTTTTTGGGGGCAAAGCTTGTTTAAAGCATTATTGTCACATAGTTTGCTCTTTTTGAGGCGATTAGACTTTTGTTAATCAGCACTCTTACGTTTATTGCTACTGACAGTACTGTTACTAGTGCTTTGTACATGACTTACAGACACCTTGGCATTCTTACTACAAGGTTCACCATCACCAATTATACCAGTCACTTGAATCTTTCCCTTCTTTCCTTTACTTTTCTTGATTTGAGGTAAGTCATTCCGAAATTTACTTGTCAGCCTGTTAATTTCGTTAATGCACAGATTACTAACTTTAACAGAGAGAGGATCAAATGAAAATAAATGTAATCCATTTAATGTGTGTACACGAGACAATGCAACATATGCCATACCATCCCCCAAAACAACAGTCGATAAATCAATAATGGCTGTATCTAGTGAGAGGCCCTGACATTCATGCATAGTAATAGCATAAGAAAGTATAAGGGGAAACTGTTTCCTATGTATATACAAATTCTTAGATAGCATAAATCTAGATGTAACCCTTTCTATGTCACAAGTTACATCAATATGATCAAATTTGATTGATATATGTGTAGCATAAATACCCATTACTGTACCAAAGGCACCATTAACTAATCCTAATGTCACATCAAAATTACGTCTTAGCATTACTCTACAGCCTACTGCTAAAGACAATACAGTTTCTAAACCAGCCGTTTTGCTTGGTTGATCTTTTAGTTTCTCTATTTTTTTTGTCAAATTTTGCTGTGCTGCCACTTTCATCAACAACATCAACACATGCTAATTCTATTTTCTCAGTTTCTAGACTTTGTGTAACATTAATTCATTGATTTTTTGGCAGGTGTCTACCTTAGAAAATAAGCAAATTGGAGGATTTGTTCCTTCACTTTCCAATTCTTTATAGTTTAGTTATATTGAAACCTTAAATACGCGACTCTTAAGCATATCAATGGTTTCATCAGTCAGACAGCCATGCCTAACAGAATCAAGCATTTTAAAGAAAGTTTCGTCTCCTTTTTGTCGCTCATTGATTGTGAGTTCTTCATACTCTAATGTTTTTTTCCATATGTTAACTGCATTTGCTGCTCCATGTCTAGTTTTTAATAGTTTGTTGCTAATTTTTTTAAATACTGGCCTACCATTAACTGGTGGCAATTGTAAGAGGTCACCTACAAATAAAATATTTTTGGATCCAAACCATTCATCAGTACCAAATATCTCTTCTAAGCGCATGTGTAACTATGCTAGATTTATATTGGATACCATAGATACCTCATCTACTATTATAATTTTTAAATTTTTAAGTGTAATTTTTATCCTTTTCTGAGCTTCTTTATTCAAAGCCCAATATCCAGCTGTCTTTCCCTCATGCTCTATTGGTAGCTGAAATAATCTATGTATTGTCAGTCTGCCTACATTCAATGCGGCTATACCTGTTGGTGCTACTATAGCACACATAATTTCACCACTTTTTGGATGCATATGTCATCCACTAGGCATTTTATTGCTTCTATTAAAAATGATTTACCAGTACCACCTACACCACTAATAAACATTCTTAGCGGTTTGATATTTTCTAATCTAAGTAGTCTTGAAGACTCATTCTCTAATAAGTCTTCACGTTCTTTTTGACTTATAAGATGAATCTTAATTTTATTAAAAACTCTTTTTTGATATATATTAAGCATTGTTTCTCTTTCCTCTAATGTTAAATTAGGTACATTATGTGCATGTCAGCAATATCAGCTACTGCTTCCTTTTTTCACCCAGTAATTAAGGCTCATCATCTTCCTTGTTATCAGGAAGTTCTTCAGTAAAACCGGCTTTATTTCTTGCATCGACTATTTTCTTCCAAATTACGTTCAGCTTCTAATAATTTCTGTAGTTTGTTGAAATGATTTTCAATGCCACGTATAGATGCTTCTCTGTGATGTATAAAAGCTTTTTCCATTGTTTCTCCGTCCATTACGAGTGTGCTCTCGTCTCTAAAAGGCAGAAATAAAAATATTAGCGAGTAATAAAAATTGTCTCTTTCCGCTTCTTGCATAGGATTAAATTTTCTATGGTTTGGAAGGACTGGCTTTGATCGAAGTTTGTATTCTCATTCTTCATTTTCTCCGATTTTATCAAAATTCGTAATTAGCAACAAATTCGTAAAGAGATACATCTTCCATGTTATTTGGTCTTGTTGGATAAAAGTCTTCAATTATACTAGGATTTCAAATGTCTTTAGAAGATCGATCCATTTAGTTAAGTATGAATAGTTTTTGATTTTTCTGCTCCTCTTATGAGGCAAGTACACATTAACGTACTGTACGGTTACTGATTTCATGTATAAACTTTCACCAAGAAGATCGCTAGATTCATATAGTCCTACTTCATTAGCTGAAAGTAATTTTTGTCCGATTTTCCAAAGCCTGCCATATATGTTGTCACAGCTGCTGACTTCATATCATAAGTCCTGTGCATGACTCTATTCTGCTTTAGTGACATATCCAGTTACATACTCTGTTAAGGACAGACTCCCCTCTGCTATGTATTGCAAGTCCATATTTGCATGCCACAATTTCAACAGTAAAGGATTGTAGTCGTTGACTCGAACTTCTTTTTCATTTCGTTTCAGATAATATATTTTATTGCATGATTTCAAGCTATTTTTAACATCATTGATGCAAATACTATCTCGTACTGGTCTAGGAAAATCAAATTGGTATCTAAATACATAGGTCTTGCTGACTTTAATATTTCATTTGCAGTATTTGCTGCACTTGTGCATTTGGTATTTTGTTACCAAAAAATTTAAATCAGGCAACGTATTACTATCCGGTATATGACAGGTAACCCTATGTTGTATGAAAGAACAGACTTTTTCTGGATGATCGATACCGACAACAGGAGCATTTTAAAGCCATTGGAGGATGTGATAATGAGGCGCTCCACGCATTTGATATTCTTTTTTAACATAATATTGCTCTACTTTGCCAAGAACACCTCTCTGGAGAATGACAATGTTAAAGAAATCCTTAAATTTGTGTGAAAATTGTCGTGATACTGAAACAGGGTCCTTAGTACATAATCTAGAAATACTATATGATTGTGGTGCATTATTCACTTTTCTTAAATATTGTGCTATATCAGCTGAATCGTATTCAGCACAACTTAATGTAAGGAAAAGTGTTGGTGAGCCATACTCAGCAATCATTGCTTTGACTTCACCTTTCACACGGAACCAATATTGATTTGTGCCCCATATTGGAGCCAACATGGTACTTGAATTGCCCTCAAATTCTTCATCTAACACATTTTTTTTATTTCAGTAACAGTTTGACCAACGTTGTCCCTTGATGTTTTTAATAAATTATATATGCCAGTTTTTAGGGCCTTGTGAATTTTTAATCCGTAATAGTGCAAACAAAATGATTTCTACGAAATCGGGGATTTTTCATTAAAGTTCTTGATTTTATGTATTCACTAAATGATAAAGTCTGTGCTGGATAGCTTTGTCTTTCATATTGTCCAGTTGGAAATAAAGTAGGAAGGCATAACAAATCAAGAGGCTCTTGCCTATTGTCTATAGGCACTTCTTTACATTCATTAATTTATATTGACTGATATCAGAACCTGTTGCAATTTTACTATCAAGATTTCTAATCGTACATGCTGAAAGGCCTTCTAAATCTTGATCATTTGCTTTTTGAAGCATTTTACAAGTAGTATTGCTAACTACTTGTATAACATTTTTAGACGATTCGTCGATGGAATCATCATCTACGTTTCTATAAAGCCAATTTATTTCTTTTAATTTTCTTAGTGCTGCTTTTATTTTATTTACATCAACTAAACTATGCTAGACATTATTTGATTTAGTAGCCTGTCCATTAATAATAATATAAAGTTCTGGATCAGGCAAATGATTAGAATCTATACCAATCTCATTTAAAGTTTCCATGGTTTTTTCCAATGGAAGAGGTAAATAAAACATTGCACCTTTCAGAGCCTTCAAAGAATTATAGGTAGGCACTTTTAAGCTGTGTGTGCCTAGCCTAACAATTGTCTGAAAACATTTGGCTGTCTGTCTTATTTGGCAACTTAAAGGATCCAAATTTTCCAATTCTTTGGGTACTTTAACCCATTGAGCAACAACGTGCTGGAACTTCATTTTTCCTCATAATAGGGTTTACAATGATTACAAATAAACATAAGTTTGTTTAATGCCATCAGATCATTCTCTCTAATGTAATCTAATAGGATATTCCAAACATCACTATCTAATTTTTTAGCTTGAGTGACAGACTTTTTTCTTAAAAGCCTCTCACAGCTCCAACAAGCATTAACAGCCTGATCAGACCAAGCTTTCTTAAATTCATCAATAGCATCAGAATACTAAAAATAAAGTACAGTATCTAAATTTTGTATTCTAAATGGGTCATCTTCATTCTTCACCATCATTTATAGCGTAATACACATTATCAAATTTAGTCTCATTGGCTTCATTAATTTTTACATCTATCAATTGTGCTATATCGCCATCAGCAAAGGAAAAATCAATAATATCTATTGTTAAATTGGCATTTCTGGCAACATAAAAGTGTTTCAAAAGGCGTCTCAACAAAGGATAATGAACAGATGCATTGCGTAAAATACGCAGCATACTCTTACATTCAGTATCATTACTACTACACACAATAGGATGGCCTATCCTCTCACAAATAATTTCTGAATCTTTAATATATTTCAACGCCATTTTCATCTTTTTTAACAATTACTGTTACATTTGGATTATCACAGTAATCCTGTTCATGCACTTGATCTATTTCTTCAACAAGCAGGGATCTTGTCATATAATGAGTATTTGGACAATTATCACATACATCTAATTGCTTCCTCAATTCTTTAATGGATTAATCAAAATAACGTCTAACTTCAATAATGGAACTAATGTCATTTTCTAATAAAGACTTGCACCTGTCTATACAGTGCCATTTGAGGGCAGGCTTTCTGTTATTAGTATACATTCTATTATTATCAAAATTGTCATCTTCAGAATCACTATCATCATTACATTCTTCTACTCATCAATACATGATACATTAACAACCCCTGCTACATAACAGGTGCCATTTGTATCAACAGGGATTGCAATTGGACTACCTAATTGGCTATCAGAGTTATCATTAGGATACAAATATGCTGATTCATAAAAGTAAGGCTCACTACTCTTTCTGTGACATTGCTCACCAAAATCACTAAAGCTATTTAACTTCAAATTTCCTAATGCTATTTGCTGCACGTGTCAATACACCTACTTTGTGGGATCTGTTTTTCAAAACTGATTCTAACAATTTACTTGATGCAGCATTACATTTACTATCATATGATGTGTTCTCCAAATCTACACCTTTCATACTTGATGGCAATAAATCATCCACTATTTCGGGGCTGTAATATACTGCTTCTTTAATTTTTATAAAATAATATTCCTTTGCTTCACTATTTGGTGCAGGTAATGAGTAATTTGAACGTAATTTATACAATATGTGACTATAATTACGTTCGTAATAATCTTTTTTTAGACGCCTTTTATTTTCCTTGATTAGTGCCACGTTTAACTTATCCATTTCATTATCAGATAATTGAAATCTATCTTTTACACTTAATATTGCATCTCTATTCTTGTAATATCGATTCAAGGAGTTTTGTTTTTGTCGGCCTGGATTTTGTTGATATCGTTCCTTTGATTTTTTATTTTGGGGGTGTGGATTCCTTGGATAATGTTCTGTAGAGGCTCCTTTTTTTAGGTCCGGATTCATACTATATTTTTTTCTAGAATAGCAAGTTGATTTTAAAATTTTGCTATCCTTGTTTTTGCTGTACCATTTTTTTACATTTTTGCAATATATAACCTGGGTTCAATGCATGGAATTTCTTTCAATACACAAGCTTATACTTTTTACTTATCTTATATACAACTCTTGCTTTGCTTTTGACCCTCTTACACTGCCTTATGTAGTAAGCTCTGGCGTAGGACCTGTTTTTAGATATGAAGCCTTCCATTTCTTTTCTATTATCATAAATCTTAGAGAATTTTTTTTTAGATTTTGTCCCAGTTAAATCACTCTTCCTTTTTCTACTTCCTTTTTTTACAACTAATAGCACAACAATTACACTTAACATTAAAACAACAAAATACCATAACACCAAGTACATGTATGCATAGGCGTAGGCAGGGTGAGGCATGGAGGGGCAATGCCTCTCCTGACTCTGTGAGCTCAAATGTTACTTACAAATCAAGCCTCATGCAAGTTGAGGCAGTCAGAGGCACTCCTTTGATACTTTTTTCTACAGCAGTATTGCAAGAGTAAGTCAACCATCTTCAAATGATGATGTCATTGATTGTTATTATGATCTCATAATGATAGTGTTAATTAGTTTTTATAATCACTAATCAGTTAACCACGTTGAGGCACGATAAGATGGCAAGCAAAAGACAAGCTTCAGTGCTTTCATTTTTCTCCTCAAACCCAAAATGGCCAACTGAACCAGGATCATTATCTGAATCTGATAATACTGAAAGAGGTAGGTAAATTATCAATTAATCATGTAAGATATATTAAACACATCTCACATCATGGAAGTCCATTCACCACTGAGCTGGTGGCACATGGCCTTAAATAAACAAAATAATGAATTAATTAACTGATTTCTTGTGCATGGTTTTTATAGATACTAATGATTATTGTGACAGTTCCACTACTTCTAACTCTTCTCTAAACCTTTCTTCTGCTAACACTGTCTCTCTTTCTCAAGGTTCTGTTGCTTCATTGTCATCATTCACTAGTACTGTATTGCCATGCGATATTGCACGGTGTAAGACTGATAAACCAGTTCATCCTATATTATCGTCCTATCCTTCTCGTATGTTTGGCTCTTCTAAACGGTCTTTTCCTCCCAGCTGGAACAATCATTTTAAATGGTTAGAGCATTCTGTAGAGAAGGATTGTGTATATTGCTTTCCATGTCGCTTTATTGGAGTAAGCTGTGATCCCTGTTTAACTGTGACAGGATTTTGTAATTGGAAGAATGGAAAAGGAGAGAAACGTGGCACATTGGATCACCATTCTCATTCGACTACTCACATAAACACCACACTTTCATGGAATACATTTAAGGCAATACATGACAATGAAACTTCTATTGTTAATCAGTTAGAAACAGGAAGAGTCACCATCATGAAAGAAAATCGTCAGTATGTAGCTCATTTAATGGAAGTCATTTTATGTTGTGGAC
>NW_003546505.1:57882-62684 GCF_000090795.2 Amphimedon queenslandica
GACAAGCTCTTCTCTATCACTGGAAAACTCAGTGATTTACTACAGTCAGAACAGCTTAACAATGCTGCAGCTGCTACTTGTATAGAAGCCACTAAAATTACTTTAGTTAATCTGAGAACAGAAAGTGAGTGGCAATTAATATGGGATACTGCTGTTCAATTAGCTGAAAGTAACGACGTCACTGTCAGCACAATTTCAAATTCAAGACTAAAGAGTACCATCTTTACTCTCTGATTCAGTCATAGAAGAGACCCCTGGTGGTAGAGCAGGTATTAATCCGTATCAAACATCAGTTTATTATGCTACTATTGATAGTCTTCTTGGAGAACTCTATAGCAGGTTTAGTGAAACAAACATTTCCTTACTTCCGTCTCTTCATTGTCTCGTTCCTTCATCTCCTTCCTTTCTTCATGTTCCTTCTCCACTACCTTTTCTCAACCACTATGACATTAATGTAGAGTCTATCGCAGGTGAAGCAGCAGTTGCTATCAACTTTTTAAAAGAAGCTTCTCCTCTTTCTTCAATACACCATGTCTGCACTCACTTGTACGAAGCTAAGGAATGTTTTCCTGATACTCTAAAGGCACTTCAGATAGCCATGACAATTGGTATCACAACAGCATCTGCTCAGGTCAACAATGTCTCAGGAATGTCTTAATTCCTTGTCCCTTCTACATATAGAGTGAGATCTTTCTTTTAAGCTGTGGGATTGCATAGATGAATTAGTCATACAATTTGCTGACACTCACAAGAATTCTAGACTCCTTCTATGATCACTCTATACTATACACTACTTCTACAACTACTACACTACTGTATCATTTAATCAAACTTTAATTGCATATAACTATTAAAGATGATAATTTACCTATATGATTGATAATATTTCGTAAATACAAGATTATTATCATCTTGTACTGTGAGTGTAGATATGCGTAAAGGTCGGCAAGGAAAAAGGGGTTGTGGTCAAAATCGCAGCGTGCTTCGCACGCCATTTTGTTTTCTTTTCCATCACCTCTCTTCTTAGGCTGGCTATGCCTATGCATGTATGCAGGAGGTACACGTAAGCTACTGCTTATCATAGTAAACATAACTGTAAAGACTTATCTCAATAATATCCAATATCAGAAATATAACAGAAAACACTGAACTCTAGTGGTCTGGCTTAGTACAGGTATCCAAACTTGTCAAAACTGAGCAGCTGTAAAAAATTTTTTTTTGCTCTAACTCCTCTTAAGTTTATATTTCGCTCTGTAATAAAAGAAACCTAAAGTGATACAGTTATTTGATAATATTTTACCTATTAGCTCTTAAAAGAACTAGTAATCACTTAGTCTGCACACTGCTGAACAGGTATGCAGAGAAAGAGAAGAATAGAGCGGGACACCAAGTGTAGTCACTATGGCAACTCTGAGCATGCGCAATAAGGTTTAAAATGGCGACTAATGTCAGGGGGCGGTGATATCACGCCCAAATAACTAGTTGAAAATTATACAAGATGAATTAAGATATGGAAAGTACTTTTGTTGTCCTTGACTCATGCTCCAAGGAATGATGTGAAAGTCACTTTGAGCTGTTCTCTAGTTTAAAAGATTATCCAGTGCATAGAAGATGAAAGAAGAAAAAAGTCTAAAGAATTTTGCAGAAATTTGAATTTAAGCCTATTCTCCAGAATTCCTCCCGCTACATTATAGTCCACTTTAATGGTACAAGGAGAATCGCTCAGTGAAGGAGAGCTCATCTAAGCCAATTATAAGGCTGTACAAGGTAAAATAGAAGAGTTATAAGCATTTGAAAAATATAAATTTGGTCGCCATCTTCAAAAATCAACCTCAACCCTACATATAGGCTACCGCCTATATAATATTTCTATGTCCACACTTACATTTCTTCTATATATCTTGTATTGGAGAAATAACAAAATTCAGAAACCTTTCGCCTAACAAAATGGCAGATTAAACATGGGACAAAGTGAAGAGCTTTGCAACAGCAAGACAAAATTTAAATATTGTCTAAAAAATTCCCTAGCAGAATTAGAAGGTATAAAATCCAGTTATCCATGCAAGGTGGTAAAAGCAATCATAGGAATAATTTTTACTATGTTACGCTTATTTTATTAAATCTTTTTTAAGAGCTAAAAACATGACAAACGCTCAAAGCCTGGCACAACTAAATCCTTTCAATTGGAAGGTATACACTTTGGATGGAAATCCATGATATCTGTATATTCATTGGAGTGTGATAGAGCTCTTTCTGGGTTAACAAGAATAAGTCACAAATTAGAAGAAACTCAATGTCACACCAGCAAAGATTATGCAAGTAAAATACTAATATTGATACTATAATGGTTTTAAATATGTTTTGTTCTTATACTGTAGCAAAACATGTACTGTCAACGTTTTATCGACACATTTCCGATTATCTTGAAACATCAGGTAGCACAAAGAAGACACTTTTATACATTGAATCTTGTAGTAATCTTTTTGAACATGGATTTCTGAGTGACACTAAAGTTGATGACTTCGAGTGTGATGTGCTGAAAAATATCTCCGAAGGATACAAGTTTTTAGTGATTGGTTGAAGAAGATTAAAGAAGAAGGTACATGTAGCTAATTTTTATATCTATTAGTTGCAATATTTTTTTCTGCACCGATTTTCAATTCAAACTGTCCAAAAAAATTTTATGCGTAGCAAAGTAACATTACTGAATTTTGTTTCAAGTCTTTTTTCTGAGCTTTTGACGTTTTGAGGATAGATATGCTTTTATATCATTCTTAAGAGGTTTTTGAGAAATCATCCCGGATACATTGTTTCATCTTTGCGTCTGTCTGGCTCAGCTGTTGAAACAATTTTTTAGTCAGTACAAACATACTTGTGGTGGAAAATTAGATGCTGGAAATTACTACACAGCTCGTGTAGCCAATCTTTTTAAGCAAGTTGTTGCTACACACGAAAGTGGAAAGGACTACAGAAATGATGAGCTTTAAATAAGTATGTAACAGGACAGGTTCAGTGTATTCTGTAATAGTCACACACATGTCTTACAAAAATTAAAGCTTACATAACATATACCAGGAACAAAAAGCATTGTAGCAACTAGTAGAAAAGGGAGGCTAGCCGTACGACTTAAGACTGCCGTACAGCTATATGTCACGTTGTCTGAGAAAATTGACCTAAAGTCCAATTTAATGAAAATGAGATAAGGCCAAAAACGTGATAATTTTTGTGGCGAATTTTTTTTAATTTCATACATGTGTTGTATAAGTCAATACCTACCTACTGATACCAAGATCTCGCCAAATCTCCATGTATTACTGGAGTTAGAAGGCATTCTTTGCGAAAGACGTCCTCCATTTACAGAAAAGAGTCAAGGTAATTGTGCAGGCAGGTGTTGTATGACGCGTCTATGACATCATGTGGTTAACCACGGCAATGCCAATTTACATAGTCCACAGTATTGTTAGCGCTTTTGACGATGTCTGCGCAAAAATAGCAAAACTTCTAAACCCAGGGAATACAGAGGATTCTACTCTTTTCACTCAGCTAGGAGAATACTTCTACTTCCCTACGCAGAGCCAAGGTAAACTGTACTATAATTATTAGTCATGAATATTGTTTTACTTGTCTGTACAAAGACATTAACAACGCATAACAACAAAATAAATAAAGCAACTATTGTTATGCCACAGATTATTCAGACTGTGAAAGCGATGATGGTGAAGATAAATGTGATGGGCTCTTGTTAACAACCCCAGAGCAGCTGCACTTCACATCACAGCAAAAGCTTCCACAGTACCTGGAGCAGCAGGAAAAGGAGTATGATAATGAAGAACCACTCATCACTCCTGCAACTTGCAACACCATAGTTGTGGAGCCAGGGGATGTAGAGCTGGATGAGAGAGCTGTGGATTTGAGAGAGAGGGATGAAATTGTGGCATTTTATTCTAGTTGGTGTTGTGCTAAGAAAGTGACACACAGTTTGAGAAGGATGATCTGATGAGAGTGCGCTAGGATTTTCAAGAACTGACCAAGGACCAACTGGAGATGACTATTTTTGGACACCTGATGTCTTCAACATCTTGTGAAACAGTTAAGAGGATTAAGACTGAGTTGAATACAGGGGAAAGAAAGTATCGAACATAAAATATCTTTAACAATTACTGATTTTTAAACTTTTCAAAACAGATATGTAAGAAGCTCTTCTTGTTTATCTACAGTATCAAAAATGGTACTTACAAGAACTTGAGAAGGCATTTCCTTCAAAATGGAATGAAACCTAGGTAAAAGTAATAAAAATAATCCTAAGTAGGGTAATTAAAATTGTTAATGTAGGGTTCATGGGAACACTGGTCACATTCCGTGTCATGCTCTTTCTATGAAAGGCATTAAAGATGTGGTAGCATTTTTGGAGAACTATGCTGAAGACTACGCCATTTTACTACCTGAGAGGATACCTGGAGTGAGGCATTATATAAAGGCAAAGTTATTGCCTTCCAGTGTGTCCTGATGCATGGTTTACAGGCAGTATGCTGATGCTGGTAGGAAACCTACTCTCAGTGAAAGTTCTTTTAAAAGAATATGGAGAAAGTATGTTCTCCACATTTACAGTATCAAGCCAATGACAGACTCATGCTGGACTTGCAAGAAGAATAGCACTACAATTTTACAGAATGCTGGGTCTGAGATTGAGCGTTAGTCTGTGGTACATTTAACGTTATCAACAATGTAATGAACGTACATTACTTTTTCTTTGTCTTAGGAGCGTCTAATTGTATACTAAAGAATGTAACATGAATTATGTG
>NW_003546505.1:63395-64936 GCF_000090795.2 Amphimedon queenslandica
TAAGAAGCTAACAGTACCATCGGTATAATCACTAGTTGTAGGAATAGGACATATGACCTTTCTGTCAGTTACTAAGTAGACTGAGCAATCTGCCAATAATATGTAAGGGTTGTTGACAGGGTATGTTTTTGACAGCCTCTTCAATATCATCATCATTCAAGTTACCGTCATCCTGTTAGGAAACGTTAAATATTTTAATATGATTAACACACTTACCATTTGGATGTATCTTCAAATAGTGTCATGAGTAACTCGACAACGTGACTCTTGCAATATATATGGTAGCACCATAAGAGCTATAATATTCTTATCTATATTAATTTATAGAAACATTTTAAGTATTAATGACATGCAAACAGTGCATTATCTGTCTCTTTCATTGAATGAAGTAATTTTTGCAATTTACTGTTACTACAAGATTCAATTTCTTGAGCATGTTCATGTAATAAAGCTGATTTTTCCTCCCAGGTACATGCAACCGATTCTGAGAACTCTCGAGGTTTTTGAAGAATTTGTGTAATCTCTACCATTAGCTATAATTGAGAAAGATGTAGGAATGTCATTGTTTAGGGATGAAATGTGAGCATCAAAAATAACAATCACTCATCTCTGACAATGTACATCTTGTGTCTTTTTGTGAAAATAAATTTGTTTTGCCAATAGGGAAATATGTAATAGTAATTATAACAATAATTATAAGCTCTTACAAGTAAGCTAGCATACCAATGTACATGGTTTAATAATAAAATTATACCTGAGTAAAATCCTGTAGGAAAGGATAGCTATTAGAAAGTGCTTGTACTCCAGAATACCCATTTCCAGTAATGTCCTGTCTTCGCATAGAATAGGAACGCTCCATTAAGTCATCTACAACTGCTGCATTTGGTTGCTGTTTTCGATACTCACCGCTTGTTGTGTTGATCGAATGAAAATTTACCTTCTCGTGGCTGGTCTTTTACAATGGGAAGAGCTGAAGTGATTCCTGGATGTTTCTGTGGTATTGGCTTGCTTGTAGATGATTGCTTTGCATTTTCTCGTGATTTCTTCTCTCTTCATAATTCTTTAAAACAGTTCATTACTTGAACAACAATTGCACCCTACATTAAAAAAACAAATATTTTACGGAAAATTTCTTACTATTACCTGTGAACATGTAGCAACATGTTACTTCAGAATATGACTAAATGTACATGTATACCTACATGAGGTGATCCTGCACCAGGAGGTGCCTTTAAAAATGGATACTCTTTGACAATTGTCCTGGCAACACAATTACAGTCCTTCAGAAAAGGATATAACTTATATGAAAGAACAGCAGCTGCTACTGATGAAAAGATATGACTCCTGACTCTGTTACTCATTTCCTTTGCTTTGAGACCTTTTTCTACTTCCTGCCTATAACATTTCGGAAGAGGGAAAGGATCAGGAAGTGGAACTAAATCCCCATCGGTTTTCATAACCTTCTTCTTTGAAGGGCCTATGTCAGAACTTTCAGATGAAACTGACTGTGGGACATCTACTGATTTAGTTTCATTTCCATG
>NW_003546505.1:65357-67180 GCF_000090795.2 Amphimedon queenslandica
CTAATTTTCCAGGTACGACAAATGACTCTTTGGTTTCTCACTTGGAATCTTTATTACTGTATTGTGCTCATTGTAAGAGAGAAGAACCATCTTTTCCATGACAACAGACCAGTGTTAAGGCGAGAAACAGAGAGTAAACGCGAAAACAGGTGAAAACAGGGAAAACTTCAGTTTACACGTGCAAGGTGAACAGCAATTGGAATGTATTACAATTACATGCAATTAGACACACCCACTTCAATATGGTATTCCTGTGCCCCAATTGTTATCAAGTGGCATATACTAGTATGAAAAGGATTCTTCGTCATGTTGGCCTTGTACATGCTCATGATTCACATTTTCATGTTGTGTGTGGAATTGAAGGGTGCTGCAGAAGCTACTCAAACTTCTTATCTCACAAAAAACATCTTTTCAGAAAGCATAGGATGTATCTTGATCACAGTTCTGTTACAGACAGCAGTATATCATTAGGAGATAGAGATTTAGCAGTAATTGTCTCTGAGGATGACAGATATTTTTAATGAATCAGCAGCACTGATGCATCTAGAGGATACTAACATGGCACAAAGTAGTTCAGCTCAGGATGATCATTCTGACTCACATGAAAGAAATCACTGTGCACTCCTCTTGCTGAAGATGAAAGTGATGTAAGATGTCAGAAAAGCTGTCGATGAAATGATTGAGGACATTACGTCATTAATACAGTTGCAATTAGATAAAGCGAGAAAGTCACTTCTTTCCAGTATTCCCCAGAAAATGTCCATTATAAATGAATTATTCACATCTTTTTAATCACCTTTTAGTGGCCTTGAGACAAACACTTGCGCCATAAATATTTTTTTGAGAATCTTAAGTCGCAGGTTAGTTTTTTGATTTTGACACACTAAAAGTTGATCTTTACTCACATTCAAGGAGCCTGTTGAGAAAAAAGTAGGCTGTCATACCGTAAAGTTCCTAAAAGGTTGTGAGAGTCTGGAGAAAATTGTCAATGATTATGTTTATGACATACCATGAATTCAATCACTCGCAAATCTTTCATTAAAGGACAATATTCAAGAAGAAGTTAGTAACCTAATTAAGCATCTCCCAGACTTTACTGTATTTGTATAATGCTTAGAAACATTACAGTTGTTAATGTAGCTAAAATGCACGTTGCTGAAATTGTCAAACATTGTTTTCTTAATGAATTTTTAAGTTCTTTGTAGCCATCAACGTAATGATGGTTTACTATCAGACTTTTGTGATGGTGATTTGTTTGCATCACATCCCCTTTTCTCACTTCATAGCTCTGCTCTACAAATCATACTTTATTACGATGACATGGAGATTTGCAATCCTCTTGGAAGTAGAACAAAAAAACATAAACTAGGTTAGTCTTTTAATAATAATTTTAATTTGGTAATTACTATTATTTTTAATGGCACTTTTATATTTTATGTTGGGCAACCTTTCACCTGTTTATCGATTAAAACTTTCCAACATTCACCTTTTGTTTATCACTAAGTCTCAGATAGAGGTGCACCGATAAGTAATTTTATAACCGATCCAATTTTTGTAATTTCACTAATTTTTTAGCCGATACTGATAGCCGATCCGATATTTTAATTTTATTTTAATGAACAAATTAAAATTAAAAACTATACTGTCCTTTAATTAAATGAAAATTACATTTAATAAAAAGTAGTGTCTCTGCATGCTGTGTTGTTATTCAACTCCTCTTATCATCATATATTTCCCCTGCCGAAGAAAACAAACGTTCTGATGAAACACTAGTAGGTGGTGCAGACATATATTTTTTAGCTAGTTTAGCCAAAATTGAATAC
>NW_003546505.1:67907-75484 GCF_000090795.2 Amphimedon queenslandica
TCGAGCCTTTTGCTCACTTCACTCTTTATACCAGCTTCTATCCTTGGAATAATACTTTCAGTCAAAAACTTGCGACTGGGCAATGGATACTGTGGTTCTAAGGTACTCACCAATTGAGAGAAACCGAAATCCTCTACTATAGAATAGGATTGACAGTCAATCGCTACCATCTCTCCAAGTATTCTGTGTAGTCGTTCAGATTGGGCATCATGTATGCCCCATTTTCGTCTTTTCTCAATCACTTCAGGTAAGGATAACTGCTTCAATCATGATTTATCACTTAAACTGTTAGTTTTAGATGCAGCTTCCACATCTTTAGAGTACTTCTTGAAAGGGCCACTAACGTGTTCAGTCTTCAGGTGGTTAACAAGATTTGTAGTATTGTAAGTTTCACTACTTCTACCACCCCTAGATATCTCCTTACAACAGTGTTTACACACAGCAGACCTCTCATTGTCTCTCTTTACAGTAAAATGACTCCACATAGGTGAGCGCTTACGACCTGTTGAAGTGTTACTTGTAGCTGAAGTGGATGTAGAGGAGGCTGGAGTAGCAGGATCAACCGTTGTAGCCAGCGTTGTAGAGTCAGCCATTGCAGTCTTTAGAGCTTGTGGTTAGTTATTATTGTAGTTATAAAAATTAAACTCTTATCGGCAATTTAATTGCATGACTAGCCGATTGTGTGCAAAAATCCTATATCAGTGCCAATGTTGAACCGATTATCGGTACACCTCTAGTCTCAGACATTAGTACACAATGGTCCAGATGTCATATTAAGTACAGTAATGAAAGATGTGCGATATTTAGAACAGGTACTGTAATTACTATTTTACAATTTACATAAGTGACATTATCACAGAATGGCATAACAATCACAACAAGATTTTCACAGCATACTCTCTATGGTTCCCTCTTCTTAGTTCCTGTTGATAACTTAGCTAGCCAATTTTTAGGTGGCTATAAATCATTGGCATCGGCACACAGAGAGTGCCGTAATTGTTTAGCTACAAATGAAAACATGCAATCCAAAGTAAGACTTTACGTGATGTTTATGTGTGTGATTTATTTTATTGTGTAGTTCAGCGCCCTTGACTTTAAACTTCGTGATCGAAGCGCTCACAATTACCATGTAGCTTCTTTATCATCTGCTAGTACAAGACCCCATATTGAATCTACATGTGGAATTTGTGAAGAGTCTGTTCTTCACCAGTCCTTCTATTTTCATGTCACAGAAGGTCTGGTACCTGATGTGATGCATGATGTGCTGGAAGGATGCCTTTCTTATGAAATAACAGAAATGCTAAAAGTGTTTGTAACTCAGAAATTGGTGACAATTAATGATTTAAATGATTTTATACGGTCTTTTCCTTATGGAAGTACTGACATCAGTAACAAACCAGCTCTAATTACAGCCAAAACCTTAAACTCATCCAATCATGCTTTGAAGCAAACAGGTACATGTGTCATAGTTATTGTGCATTAACATTATAAACATCTTTTAGCATCTCAATATTGGTGTTTAGGCAGATTGCTCCCTTTAATAATGCGACATTTAGTTCCTTTGGACAATTCTTATTGGAACAGTTCTTGTTTACTATTGGAGATCATAGATTATCTGTTTGCACCAACTTTATCACGTGAAGCAGTAGACTGTTTGCGAGTTCTTATTGCTGATCATCACACTGCATTCAGAGAACTGTATCCAGATTGTTCCATTATGTGCAAGATGCATTAAATGGTCCATTACCCAGATTGGATTCACAAGTATGCAAGTACAACAACGTTCTTATTGCTATTGCTGTTATAACATAGGATTGGACCTCTTCTGCGTGCATGGTGTATGAGGTTTGAAGGAAAACATACATACTTTAAGAATTAGGCCTCAAGACTAAAATACTTTAAAAATATCTGTAAAACCTTTGCTATGGAATATCAATACAATGTGTGCAGAAGCAGTACTTCAAGTGACCCTTTATTTGAGAATACTATGTTTGGACCTGGTAATGTTTCAAAAATTTATTCAAGTCCATTTTAAATGTTATTTGCTAATGTAGAGTGCAGAAGGTCATTATTTTCTATAGATTATCAATCTTTACTTGAAAATGAATGTAATGAAACTGGAGTGACAAGGTATATACAGTATAATTATACATAATATACAAAATGTCATCTAACATAATGCCACAATTTGGTGAGATAGTTGAAGTTATCATTTCTGGAACTGACTCTCCTTTTGTTGCCACTAAAAGTCTTCATACAGTTGCTTTCAATCCACATTTTCATTCATATGAGGTTACTGATCCTGTCACTCTTCAATATATGATTGTTAAGCCAACTTGTATATATGATCATTCTCCACTTTCTTTATACAAACTTTCACATTCTAATTTTTTCACACTCAAATATCATATTATTGAAATAATGTAAGGTGTGTGTTAAACATACTTCAATGGTGTGAATGTTGCACATAAAATATGCACACTGATTCTTGGTGTATTTGATACATATGCATGTATCAACAAAGTGTGGGTAACACACGTTTTTTCAGTGTAGCACTGTGTCCTTTATGATTATATAGATGTATTGCTTGATGAGTTAGGAGTATTTTATATTATATAAAAGATGGTAATGTGTATTGTGTACTTATTATTAGTATAATTCACTTTAGTAGTGTTGCACGGTGTCCTTTGCGGTTATAAAGATGTATTACTTAATGAGTTAGGAGCATCTAGTTTTATATAAAAGATTGTAATGTGTATTGTGTACTTATTATTAGTATAATTCACCTCATTAGTGTAGCATTCTGTCCTTTACTGTTGTGCAGTTGTATTGCTTGATGTGTTAGGAGTATCTAATTGTATACAAAAGATGTTAATGTGTATTGTGTACTTATTATCATTAGTATAATTAACCTTAGTAGCATATTATAGTGTCCTTTACTGCAATACAGATGTATTGCTTGATGTGTCAGTAATATCTAAAATGTTTTATGTTTTCATAGGCAATAGTAGCTCCAAAGAAGCATATTGACCTTGGAAGGTGCGTCCCAGAGTGATTACTTCAGGAAAGTGTTGAAGAGGACTAAAAATGCCATCAAGAAGCTGGACCTAACCATCGAAAGGCCAGTTAACAAAGTGGAGGTCGAACTTCACTATAGCTTTGACTGTGCACAACAAGTAAGTCAGTTAGTATCCTTACACATCTTTATGCTAAAATAAATAAATGCAGGTGCATTACCTCAGTGATACATTGTAGCCTAGTCCCATCTACTTCTTAACACTAAGGAAATGTGGCTTGTTTCGGGCTTGTTGTGAAGCATTCTCTAGGCAGGTTACATACCTATTGGATGAAGCAATGGACACAGGGAAGGAGGCAATTACTGTTGTCAGCTATGTCCATCACTACATTGAAAACCATGACGTCAATGCTAGTATGCATCTCAATGCTGACAACTGTACAGGTCAAAATAAGAATAATACTCATATTCAATATTTGGCCTTGAGAGTACTGACACAGGAATAAATCCAGGAAGATCTCCTTTCTTCCAGTTGGGCATACTAAGTTCTCACAAGACTGGTGCTTTAGGTTCATCAAACAGCTTTTTAGGAAGACTGCAATAGCTTGTTTGTAGGTTATTGCTAAAGTTGCTGATAATTCTGCAGTAGTGAATGTTTCCCAATTGGATGGATCTAGCACAGGAGAGGTTTTGGTGCAATGATTTGATTGGACAGGCTTTCTGCTATGTTTTTTAAAGCTCATAGACTGGATAAAAAAGATCCATCATATCACGCTGGAAAAGGATTTACTTCTGCAGGGAGACTTCTTAGCTCAAGAATCCATAGAGAGTAGCATTAGAAAGGTAAGTTTATTGAGACATGATATTACACTGCCTTCTTCTAAAAGACTGCCAGAGGTAGTACTACCAAAGGGGTTATCAGCGGAAAGGCAGTTGTACTTGTATGAAAAATTAGGAATTTTTGTGTGGACAACAGCAAGGACAAGACATACCTCTTGCCTTTTGTTGCAAAGCCTTAAATATCAGCCCACAATACACCTGAAGCACCATCTCTGGCAGGGACTAGCATGGTTGTTCCACCAGCTCCTAAAAGAAGGAGGAAGGAGCAGTAAATGTGGTCTTATTGGTCACAAATGCCGATCTTTGTGATTGACTTATGTGTGCAGTGCTCTCTTTGTCTCAGAACTTTCTCGATCTCATAAGGTAAGCCATGTTATTAACTGCACATTATAAGAATTTTTGTTAGCCCTTCACATGTACCTGGTTTATTCTCTCTCTCGTTTTGCAAGTGAAGTTACTGTAATGCACTGTCCAGATTTCCTAATCTCTTTAAGTGTCGTTTTATCTTCTACAACATGTTTCACAAGTGTCATCTCTTCCCACACTTTCTGATTTGAGTTTATCTCTTGCTATATGTGTCACTTCTAAGTACGCATCCTGTTCTGAACTCTCACTCTGTTCCAGTTCTTTTGGACCCCTCTTTTTCTTTGTCTCTTTTCTTTCTTTGCTTCTCTCTTTTCTGTCTTCTTTTGTCCCTCCTGTGTCACCCTCTCTAGCATTTACAACTACATCCATCACAACACTGGAACTTCACTCAATACAGGTCTCAATCTCTCTACATGTACATCCATCACTACATGTAACCTGCTTCACTCAATCAGTTGATCTCTTCACAAATCAAAACTAAATTCAACATCTCCGTGCCCTCCACGCAGTTTTCAACACCAATGAAGAATTTCATTTAAAAATCACTAAGGACAGTAGAAAATTTAGAATAACCACATTTTAATTATTATTATTCTTCCCTCATAAAAGTATAACAGGAAAGGGCACTATGCTACACTATAAAGGTAAGTTATACTAATAATAAGTACACAATACACATTACTATCTTTTATATGAAATTAGATTCTGCTAAGACATCAAGCAATACATCTGGTATAACCGTAAAGGATAAATGCTATGCTACTAATGTGAATTTTACTAATAATAAGTACAGAATACGCATTAGCATCTTTTACATGCAATTGGATATTACTGACAGAACAAGCAATATAACTGTGTAACAGGAAAGGTCACTTTGATACACTATTAAGGTAAGTTATACTAATAATAAGTACATAATACACATTGCCATTTTTATCTACAATTACATAATACAGACACATTAAGCAATACAACTGTATAGCAGTAAAGGACACTATGCTCTGCTACTAAGGTGAATAATACTAATTATAAGTACACAATACACATTACGATCTTTTGTACACCATGAGATACTTATATCACAACAAGTAATGCATCTCTATAACAGTAAAGGACACTTAGCTACACTGTTACGGTAAGTTATGCCAATAACTATTACACAATACACATTACCATTTTCTATATACAATTAGATACACGTATTCCTAACACATCAAGCAATACATTTGTATAGCAGTACAGGACACAATGCTATGCTCTTAAGGTGATTTATACGGATAATAAATACACAATACACATTACCATCTTATATGTACAATTACATACCCGTAATACATCAAGTAATACAACTGTGTGACAATAAATGGCACTACGCTTCACTTAAATATGTGACCATAATTGACAAAAGGTACCGTTTGGTGCATTATTAAATTTATCAGTACAGTGATAATAAGTCAACTCGCGCGTTGTTGATCAAAAAATATCTTTATGCACCTGGTGATTATAGAGACCATAAGCTATCATTTGATGCCAAAGATGCCTCTATACTCCTTGCAGTACTTGAGAAAGAAGCTACTAGACCCTCCAACCATTACTGTGCACGAAGCGCGTCAAATGGGCCATCACACGGAGGTACACTGGGTATCATGGCAACATTAGGTATCCTAGCAACTTACCATGGTTACAAGGAACTATAAACAATCACTATCTCTGTAGAAGTATATGGAGAAAGCAAGGCAAACTGACCTTGTACTACACAAGGAGCAAGGTAGAAAGGCTAACACTACAAGCTAGAGATGCCACAAGACTACTTTGATAATCAGCAGAAGTAATCATGCAAAAACACACAATTAATAAAAAAAGTTACTTGAACCTAGTCAGAAACGATATTAACCACTTAACACTACAAAACTACACTTTAACTACATTATACAATACAACATAAATACTACAAGCAATAGAGTATCATAGTTATCATTACTAATAATAAAAATCAATAGAAGTTGTCATGGATTATAGCAATGATGGGAACAGCAGTAATGAGATGACCAAGAGATAGCTGGGTTGAAAAGAGACCTAGGTGAGTCTGGGTTAAGCCAAGACCCAGACATAAGTGGAATTAAACATGATTCATTTTGAATTACCAGAAATGGAGTCAGACATTTTGACGAACCAGTGGAGGACTATGATGTACCTGTAGAGGTAAAGGTAAAGGGATAAACTTAAGAGGAAAAGAGGAAGACTCACTCTCTCCTTCACTCACTAAAATAAAGTCTAACTCACAGTTATGGTAAGTTACATGTTCAATACACATTAATGTACTATCCCTCTTATACAGTATAACAAATACAAACACCCATGATACTCTCTCATGTTTCTTCGTCACTTATTCACATGTCTTTATCACCCACTCACATGCCTCCGTCACTCACTCAGTCATGGTAAGTTACATGTACTACAATACACATCAAAACACTGTCCCTCCTATACAGTATAATAAATACAATTTCACTTTCTTAAAAACTTACCTTTCAACATTTCTTAGACTCTTGTATCTTTGTCTGTTGCTTTACCTTTGTTTCACTTTAGGTCCTTGAATTGAGATCCTTTCACTTAAGTGAACTGAAAAGATAATAATAAAACTTAAACACTTTAATGATAATTATTATTTTTATATAAGATTCTACAAGCTTACTACTGTCTTTAAACTTTCTACAGAGTGTCTAGAGTCTGAACAGAGTTGCTAGAATTAACATAGGGTTTATAGAGCTAACACAAGGTCACTCTAGGTAACACAGAGGTCCTCGAGCATATCCAGGGTCGCTTGAGCAAGCACTGAGTCTCTAAAGCAAAGCAACAGTTGCTTGAGCTAAAACAGGGTCCTTAGAGCTGACTCTGAGGCTCTCAAGCTAACAAATAGTCGCTCGACTTCTAAGGGGTTTGGTAAAACGGAGCAGGATGGGAGTGGGAACGGGAATTGCACAAGTAAAAATGGGAGCTTGGGAGTGGGAGATCTAAATAATAGTGGGAGTGGCCGCGAGAAAATAAAATGGCTATCAACACACGGGAGCAACTCATGAGTTGTCTAGCAACAACTTCCAACAAGACAAGGCAAACACACCGTGCAAAGACATCTCCAACAGCTTGAGAATGTTAAAGATGCAAGAAAGTAACTATGAAACTCTTTTGTTGAGAGAAAGCTATAGACAAAGTGTCAGTGTTGTTTTAGTTCATGAATTACATTTTAGTTTTAGTTATGGTAGTTTAGAACAAGGTATATTTAGTTCCAGTTCTAGTTATAGTAAAGCCTCAGCATATTTATTTTAGTAATGATTATGTGATGCAATTTTCTTTT
>NW_003546505.1:75702-77011 GCF_000090795.2 Amphimedon queenslandica
CAGTTATTACAAACCAAACAATACCAGGCAAAAAAGTCGTTGATTCATAGCAATTTCAAATTTACCGTAAAAAAACATGCCCCACTAACAAAAGTACCCTCTCAATAGGGTCAATTTTCGTAAAGTAAAAGTAAATTTTAATTAACAAGTAGGTGTGGCTAGTACTAGTACAAAACTGTTAATTCAATTTTAGTTATAGTTTTGACAAATCATTTTATTTATGATTCTAGTTATTTTCACATCAAATGGAAAAAATGTAGTTTGGTTGACTAAATTAGAATTTTGCTGTACTAAAACAGATTTAGTTATAGTTATTGTTAATTAATACATCACTACAAAGTGTAAAAGTCAAGCAAATGTCAGTTCTAGCCTGGACTAACTCACTTGACTAAACTGGCCATCTTTTTACTGCATTCTACATCTGATGAGCATTTGCAAGTCAGTGTAAAAAGCCCTTAAAGTAACAGACTCTTTTATGCAAGAAAGATTTTAAAGTCATTTCATTTCAAAGATATGAGTAAACTTCAATGAATATAAAGAGATTACATTTGACAGAAATTCAACTAAAGACTGGAGTTAATCCAGTGACACAACTAATAACATATTTTGTTCATTTTCGTCATTGACAACTTGAAATGAACTATTAAAAATTTAATAGCATAATTATTTTCACAAAGCTAATAATAACAATAACAATCGTAAGAATTAGTAATAATAACAATGACAATAGAGACAACAGAACATTAATGCAATAAAGTATACTTGAAAATCAAGACTTAGCAAAGTAGTATGCATATCCACTCGTCTTTCCCAATAAATATTTGTCTAGGTATGGCAGCATTCTTCGTTCCTTGGTTGATGGTAAGCCATCATAATAATACAATTGATTTTGCCATTCAGCAACTGCAGTGAAGTGACCTGGATTACCTGGAGAGTGAAGTGAATAACCCCCTCATATATATACTGTTGTCTATATACCGTAGATTGGGAAATTTTCGTGTAGATTTTATTTTCACCAGCGAAATTTTCGCGTGTTTAATTTTCACTGGGATGACTAGTTGTGAAAATTAAGCACGGTTAAAAATTAAACCATAGCAGTGCTCGAGTGACAGGTTTCTTCAGCTTCCTTGAAAAGTATTTTGAGGCAGATGTTGCTCCATGTTGAATGGCATACTTGCCAATCTGTGAACGTTCAGAAGCACTAAACTTCTGATAAGGGCCGCAGTGTTTCTTACTATTCTCACCACAATCGTTCTCTTCTTCTTCTACTGTCCTGTTCATTTCCCTTATCACATCGAAGGGAATAAGA
>NW_003546505.1:77021-79132 GCF_000090795.2 Amphimedon queenslandica
ATTTGCAACTCTCATTATTCCCAAAGGAATTATCCAAGGCATGTTACCCTTAAAACCAGAGTTAAGTACAATTGACTCTCCTCGGCACTCATAATAAGTTTGTCTGTATTCCTCTCCTTTATCATCAGTCACCAATCGATTATTTAATGCACTAAGAGAATTTGGTGGAGGATCACCTTTGAATTGTGCTCCACAGTAGTCTTCCATGTGCATGTTTGTTGCGGGAAATATTTTCTTCAGTTGTTCTATGAAGTTTATAGTCCCTGAGTAAAAATTAAATCTAGAAGGATTGCGAGTACAAATTTTACCAGAGGTTGGACAGTGAGGTGAAGCACACTTCATTTCATTGAATGCTTTCCAAACATCCCCAAAAAGGCACAGAAACATACAGAATTCACTACCTTGACAGTTATATTTTCCACTTGATGTCATTGGTAAATCAAGCAGGGATCTAACATGTCTAAGAATTAGTTTTTTCTTCATAAATTTTATTAGATAACATTACACTCAGACTTGCTTTTAAAACTGTTTTACTTTCAGAGTTTCCAATCATATTGATGAAATTCGGATATTGCTTACAATGAAGTAAGAGTAGTGTCAAGACATCTGATGTGCATGTATTGATGTACTCGTTGTGATTCCACTGAATTGTAGCAGGAACTTCGCAGTAACTGCAAATGTAGTCATCATATCTTCCGGGCATCTTGAGACCACAGACTTTAAGGCAGTGCTTGTGGTACCAGTTCTCACATTTAATTCATTCATAGACACTGTATTCCTTTTGCTTAATACCATAAATAGCAGATGAGGTGGCACCTTCTATCCAAGGTGTGTAACAGTGGCATAGAATGTCAACAATCTCAATGCAACGTTCACAAAACTTGTCACAAGAAAGTGTTGTAAAATTTCTCCTTTCTCATTCAACAAACTGTAGCAATTCTTCATGCGCTGATGACAAAGTTTTTCTACTTCAACATTGGGCTCTTAGCATATGGTAATTAAAAGTACAGCCATCAGTTTGTCGGCTTGTTTATCACAAAACTGAACCCCTGGTTGTACAACAATAACTTTACAAGAAAATGATCGAGTAGCTGTCCCCGCACGATAGTGAATTTTAGCTGCATCTGGTAATGAATATGTTGAAATCGCCTATAAATGCAACATCATAAATGCAGCAGTTCTAATACAAAATTTGTGATATTATACAAAATACGGAAGTATTTTAATTAGAAGATGACGTGGTATTACAATAATACACATTCATGCATGAAACAAAAATTGTTGATATAATAAGCACATACATAGGCAAATATATATATTGATGTAGTACGTTGTATTTCAAGGAATACTTCAACTTTAGGATTGGAATTATCATCATTTAGACATCTCAGTAACACCACTTGATGTGATCTATTAGTTTGTACCATTACGATGCCTCCAATAGACAAATTATTGATCTCCTATTAAGTATCTTAATGTAAACGTGTCAAACAGAACCGCTCATTATACCTGGTCAACACTGACTCTGCACACATCTAAACATTCTAATTGTTGTGGATTCATCTGATTTATTTTCTCAAATAAACATCTCAACTCTACTCAATACCATGGGTGTTAGACAGCACAGCCCTAGTGACACCTACATTACTGGATTTACCACTGAGAGACAGATTTGAGTATGTACCAAACTCTATAAATTATAATATTATGGTTGCTCACCTTGATGAGTTTTGTCATTATTAGTTTTATTTTCTTCAGATTCAGTGGCATTATAATCATTGAAAGTAACAGCTTGATTACATGCATGTAGTGTGTTGTCTATGGTAGATTGTTGTAATTGATGCTAAATATTAACATAAATTGCCAACTTACTATTTTATTAAGCTGTCTCCTTTGGAGTTTTGTTTTGCTATCTTTTCATCTACATTCATAGACACACTTGAACAGTGAATCTTTCTCTTTTTAGATAGTTGGCCTACATCTATATATATATATATATATATATATATATATATATTATATATATATCTCATTTATGAGATTCATAGATGAAATATAACATATAACGCCGATATGGGTCGATACACCTTCTACCTTGGATACTTTGAATT
>NW_003546505.1:79472-80963 GCF_000090795.2 Amphimedon queenslandica
ACCAAAGGTCTATATAGTTTGTATATAGACCTGTTTAGTATGTTACATATAACACACACACACATATATATATACACAGAAACAAGTTCAATCTTTCGTAGTATATATCAATGTAAACTTACTGTGTTCATTGTCACATTTCCTTTCTAATTTTAGCGTTGTTTGAATATTGCCATCATGTTCATCGTCACATTCCCTCTTTAATTTTAACGTTTGAATATTGTCATTATTTTCAGCTATACATAAAATTAGTGTATTATTACACTCAATACTGAATAACTTATAATTTTGGTCATTCACACTGAAGTCACATTCTCTTGGCTTTTTTTCCAGATGGCTTCAATTTCTTTTTTCTTCTTTTCTCATGCAACAATGACGCACTAGGATTCCTTAGGTCATAAATAGTTACACATACCATTAGTTTACACGCCATAATATGATATCATTCAGATAAATGAGAACAAGAGCTAATTCTTCTGGGCGAAGGGTGACAGCATAAGGTGTAACTCCATCAGTTCCTTTAACCAACCAACAACCAGTATCTGCGAGTGTCACCAACTTCTTGTGAATTGCATCTCTAGCTAGTCCAATTTGAGTTTCTTGTGATGTTGCTGGCTTTGAAAAACTTTTAACTAGAGAATCATCAAATGTGATATCCTCAGTTACAGTAACCACTTCGCCCCTTGATCTAGCGACAATCTCCTTTGGATCTAAAGTCTTTGGCAAGGATCTCTTTTCATGAAAGAGTGCTCTTCCTTGAGTTCCCAAGATCCACATTGATGTATTCCTCCCTCTATCTCATGGTGGTAGTACGAGCTCAGGTGAAATAATGAAACACAAATGACATCAAGTGAGACGTGTTTCCATTGTTTCAGACTCTTCGATACTGCATTGAAAGACTCAGAAGGGTTGTTAGTCAAGCCATTTTCTGGATTTGGTACTCTGGCTGACTTTAAAATCCAAATCAATGAATGTTGTTTAAATGTTGGCAGCAATTTATTTTCAAAATAGTCATTTACTCTGCGGTTAGTGGTGAATCTTTGGTGACATTTATGTTTGTCCCAAGTACGGTCAAATTCTACTTCTGTAGTTTGTTGCATAAGTATCTTAAAAATGTTGGCATAAGAATTAACTTCCTTTGCTGTACAGTTAGCTTTATTCTTCAAAAAGTGAAACAAATCTTGTTCAAGGTGATTTCAACACAAAATGTGATACCTAATAGGTAGGATGTCTGTAAAACAATACTCTTGATCTGAAACAATTGCATTTTGCTTGGATCCTAAAATAGGTATAGAGTTACGTACGGCTTCCAGAAAACATTTTTGGTCCTTTTCTAACATTCTGGAATGAACTAAAAAGCCAAATTGTATGATGGGAGACATGGTAAACAAAGAGTGACGAAAGGATAATGTTGACAGATAAAAATCACCCATATTGAAGACAGTACAACAACAATTTCGGATAACCGCAAAACAAGTTGAAGAGTTTCAA
>NW_003546505.1:81119-94022 GCF_000090795.2 Amphimedon queenslandica
ATTTATATTATTATTGTCACTTACTTTATCTTTAATAAATGGAGCAGATCTGATGAAGGACTTTTGCTGTTTAGATGAGCAAAACCCTTATATATTGTGTGGTCTCCAACATAATGTATGATATAAAAAGACCCCACACCATAGAACTCAAACCGTCAGAAACCATCATCCCCTTTAGTCTCATTTTCAACATCTATAGCACTGCTTTTCTTCTTTATCTCTAACTTGTGGGACTGGGTTTCATGTTTAAGTGTGTATGTTCCTTTATGTACCCATCTATATTGATCACACCTAGTATCATAACATCCAACAAGTACATAATTAAACTATGAATGAATGATACTTCAAAAATTAGTTAACATAAATTAAGGGGAATGAACCTTCAAAAAAAATATTGAAATTTGTTTAACAAAATAAAGCATTTATAACTTAGTTGTTTCATTTTGTTGTTCCATTTAGAATTATTTCCCAAGTCGTACAAGTAAATTTGACCTCCTTGAGGTTGTACTGGAGGTAACATACTAAAATTTTCTTTAAGTGAACTGGAAAGAATGTCAAAAAGTACTTAGTTGTGGTTTATGTCACTTTTAAATGGAGTGGCACCATCATCCTGATTGATCCTGTCAATCTTATCTATTTGTGTCTTTTTAGTGACAGTAGGTTTGCCAAACATAACTATCTTATCTCCAGCTGCATATGCATTATGGTCAATTTTATGATCTACAGTGCTGCTATAATCTAATGTTCCTTTAAATTTCACGGTGTCATCCGCAAAATTGACCGAATCATTGTCGTAGTCTGCCATCCCAGGCTCAGTAGTATAATGCTCGTCTTCTCTGCTCGCTCTTGACGCAAATTGCATTATGCATTCTTAGTATAATTGGTGTTGGCCTCCCACTCCCAAGCTCCCATTTTTACTTGTGCAATTCCCGTTCCCACTGCCATCCCACTCCTGGTTTTACCGAACCCCACTTCTAAGGCTTTACTAAAGTAACTATAAACCTTACAATACAACTAATACTTACCTTTTTTGTCTTTCCTGCTTGAGTAAGAGCAGTAACATCAAACAGAAGCCTTCACCAAGCAGAAGAAGGCCATTTTCTTTTCCCATAACACGGAAAGAATACGGATACTTCTAATAAAATTTTTAAAGCGCTTTTTCTCCACAAAAGGAATTGGGCTGCTGTTACTACTCCTTCATCTTTGAGGGGCTGTAACTAAGCAACCATGAGGCAGATGGAGCTGCAACCTTTGCGACTCAGACATCAAAGATTGCTTCACAACTAGGTACATAAATCTCAAAATTGATTTTTTGAGCCAAACGGTACCTTTTGTCAATTATGGTCACGTATGTTATAGTAATAATACCACAATACACATTACCATCTTTTGTATACGATTACATATTACAGACACATCAAGCAATACAACTGTATAACTGGAAAGGACATTATGCTACACTAGAAAGGTAAGTGATACTAATAATAAGTACACAGTAAACATAGGTATAGAATTAAATGCGCCAAACACATCAAGTAATACATTTGTATAACAGTAAAGGACATATGCTACACTGCTAAGGTGAATTATACAAATAATAACTACAAAATACACATTACCATTTTTTATGTAAAATTAGATACTCCTAACAAATTAAGCAATACATCTGTATAGCAGTAAAGGACACTATTCTATGCTACTAAGGTAAATTATACTTGTAATGAGTACACAATACACATTACCATCTTTAAAATACAATTAGATACTCGTAATATATCAAGTAATAGATCTGTGTAACAGTAAATGACACTATGCTACACTATTAATGTAAGTTATAGTAACAGTAAGAACACAATACACATTACCATCTTGTATATACACTTTGATATTACAGACACAACAAGCAATACAACTGTATAACAGGGAAGGACACTCTTCTACACTATTAAGGTAAGTTATACTAATAATAAGTACACAATACACAATACGATCTTTGGTATAGAATTAGATACTCCTAACACGTCAAGTAATACATCTGTATAACCGTGGCAGTAAAGGACACTATGCTACACTACTAAGGTGAATTATACTAATAATAGGTACTAACACACATCGCAATCTTTTATCTACAATTAGATATTACAGACACATCAAGCAATACAACTGTATAGCAGTAAAGGACACTATGCTACACTACTAAGGTGAATTACATTAATAAGTACACAATAGACATTGCCATCTTTTATACAAAATGATATATAACTGACACAACAAGCAATACAACTGTGTAACAGATAAGGACACTATGTTACACTATTAAGGTAAGTTATACTAATAATAAGTACACAATTCACATTATGATCTTCCGTGTACAATTAGATACTCCTAACACATTAAGCAATGCAACTGTATAATAGGAATGTACACTATGCTACACTACTAAGGTAGTGTAGGCACAAACTGTTATCACAAGTGATGTATTGTGCTACAAGGAGAGCAGACATAATACCTGACGTATTGTCAAAACTTGTATGATGTTGAGGGATCATTCAAAACATTCTTCACCCGCAAATATTTTGACAATTGTTATCATGTTAATTTGAATCTTTTTAGAATAAATTAAGAAACTGTTTTAAATGTTTTGTCGTTGCTTTTCTAGGTTTGTGGCACTTTGTCCTAACAGGTAGAAAACAGACACTCTGCTTTGTAAGCACTTTATAGTCTACCTTTGTTCTCAGAGCACTATTAGGGAATGCACACTGAAGCTGGATTGGTCACTGGCTTCTTCCTTATTTGGCTTGATAGCTAGATGAGAGAACGAGTCCCACTACAACCTAAATCTCGAACACTAATTACGCTGCACACATTTTTATTGAGCCCCTACGAAATAAGAACATTCCAGCCACTCTAAAAATCACAATGAGTGTAAAGCTTACCTTTGTCTTTATCCTAAACAATGATAGGAGTGCTTTAAGTAGGGTCAGAAACAACAAAATAATCTGTACAGCACACTAAAAATTAAATTTTGGAAATCCAATTATCATCAATAATCACCGGTAATTACCAATAATCCTTTGTCATCAATGATAAATCTCTGATAATTCAAAAAATCGATTGTCATCAAGAAAAATTGTATAATCTCAAAATAATCAATGAATATCTGGAAGTGAACATACAATAGACAGCAATAATAATAATAATACATTTTTATTAATTATTGTTAATAATCATAAATTTTAATGAGCCAATATCAGTTGTATGTGGATTTGCGGACTTGTGCAACTTCTCTTCCTTTAAAGACCTGAGACTTCTTATACTATTCTCTTGCTTTCCTAGCCAAAGATTCAGTGAATTAGTAATAACTAGACTATGTCCCAACTGAGAATGGCTGAAGTGGAAGCAGCTGGATTGGAATTTGAAAAATGTATCTACGTCATTAGTGACGTACTATATTGATATTCATAGAGACATGGCAAATATTTTGGCTATCTTGTTTCACTCTTAAATTAGTCTTGTTCTTCCTGATAAGCAGTACAATAGCTCCTGGAGTCAACTAGTCTTCATAAAGGCAATCATTATCAGAAGATCTCACTCTGTTAGCTTTTAAAAAGAAGAATTATCAGTTTGGGCGCTCGACCACATGTGCTTTTATAAACTATGACATCATAGAACGTCATTGCGGTTAGCTTTGGTATGCCATTGGGTTTATAGGGAGAACCCAGTTCTCAGGGTTCCCAAGGGCTGAGAGATTAAGATCTGAGATCCTGAAGCGGCATTGGGCGACTAAGAACCTGTGAAAGTCTCATTTTTATCCCACATTCCTATAAAAAGTTATTCCAGTTTTTCTTGGTCCAAACTCAGTTGGGACATAGTATATTTGGTAAGTACATCTACATATATCTATCGCAGCACAAGCTGCATGAGTATAAAGTACTCACTTACAACAGACATGACTATGACACAATTTAATACAGGAAAAGGACAAGGAACTGCTATTATTTCAATCAATCCTGAAATTTAAGTGATACTGTTGGAGTCCACGTACTCCTAACTAAAGTAAAACAGCCAATTCAAAAACTTTGCGATTATATTGATGTATAGGCTATAGGTGATACTGTACTGAGTGAAATGGCGTTATGCAAAAATTTAAGTGAGGAGGTACATCCAGTGACAAGGAAAACACTAGGTATAGGTATTTTGAGATACTATTGACTTAATGTGTACTGTAGGCTAGATGAGCACGACCTTAAAAAATATCATGGATGACATGAAACAATTGTTACCTCCTTACGTAGTAAATTGTTTTGATGAAGCTGGTTATGTGTCTTTAGATGCGATTATGAATAGTGATTCTACATGTGAAATTGAACAGTACATAGATGAGTGCAAAAGTGACTTACCACATTTCATGAGAGATGCTAGGGATAAAAATTCTTCCCATCTATTCAAATTCCCACCTAGTCACAGAATAAGAAAGAGGAAGTTTATCATGAAACAAAGATTTGTTTTCTCCTCAGAAGCCTATGAAAGTGAAATAGTCCATCACAAATCTTTTAAAAGAACAGATGTTGCAACAAAGCCAATATCTAAAAAACCAAAATTATCATGTGAGGACATACCAACTACTATGGAAGACATCAGATGAATAATAGTAAAGTGGACAAAACAATACAAAAAAGAAGAGACTGGTAGAACAATAGTCGAGGTCAAGACTTCACAATTCAAGTGAGAAAGTCATTAACTGATTCTAGCCTCTGCCACGCTACAATCAAATAACGCTGTGGCAATTCTTATGTTTTTACAAGAAATCCTAAAGGGGAACATCAAATAACAAACTGGAGTAGACATTTTAAAACATGCATGTCAGAAAAATCAAAAAAATCCTGTCAACAAATTGTTTAAGGTAAAGCCACCTCCTCCTGACAAAGATATGTTGCAACCATCTTTGCATGATCTGGAATCTCTAGTTGCTTTATCTACACAATCAATGCTACACAATTCATTTTTTACAAAGGACAATCTGTCACTTTGTATGCAATATCAGCAGTTTACTCACGATTCATTTTCTCAAAATGATTCTCCATCTTCTCTTCCTCAATCGATTGTAACTTCCATAAACTCTAGCTCCACTGCTCCCGCTACCTCCATTCAGATGAATCACTTATCTACAGATGAATCTTGCCTTGAGTCTTTATCAGTTGCATCAGACAATACCGCTGCCGTCCATGCAGGTACATGTACCTTGCAGCAAGAACTTGCTTACCTTGAACATTAACAACCTATTAACATACATGAAGAAACACCTCGACAACACTCAAGTCATGATATGGAACTTACACAGTCTTCATTAGTTCCTCCTTCACTGCCACCTTAGACATCACCTTTGCCACTGTTACTGGTGCCTGCTGTTGCTTCACCCCCTATCACAACAAATTTGATAACAGCAACTTCAACCTCTGGATCCAATCATACCGAGATACACAATATTCTCTCTTCACGCAAGGAGGTTTTTTATTAAGCCCCTCCTTCAGCAATAACGAATGAGGGGTAAAGTCAAAAATGCACACACATGTTGATTCGTCAAGGCAAGCAAGAAAAAAAAGTAAATTGGAAGCTGCTGTGTGCTGAACCTAGCCAATCTAGCATAACAGATTACTTCATTGTTACAGATAAACTATCACAATTAAACCAAAATTTCGCAGTCAGTTAAGAGTGATTCAGCTGCAATTTCCTCATCTGTACTAGTTACACCTCTCTTGCACCATCTAATGCCAAATGCTCAACAAAACAGGCAAAAAAGACAAACAACAACGTCATGCAGCTATCTTTTCTGGATCAATGGCATACGAGTTCATTCAAAGCAATGGCTTTGCCTTCATTAAAATCTGTACAAGATATTTGCATCATCACTATGCGAAGGTTGATGAAGGTATTTTTCGATATGATGACTTAGCAGTGTATTTAAAGAAGTATGACTCACCATTCTTAGCTGAAGATGCTACAAGGATCGTCGAACGAGTTGAATATGATCCTCTGACAAATCAATGCATTGGATTTGTTTTACCAGTTAATGATAATGGTATTCCTAAAACAGATACATTCATAGCTAATACATTTGAAGAAATAGAACAAATGTTCACTGATTACTCAATTGTCAAGTATGCATATTTATATACAGCCACACCATTAAAAGAAGGAGCACCATCTTTCACTCTGGCATGCATTGGTAATGATAATAAGTTTACATTTGAGGAAGTGATGAAACAATGGCAATGCATATTCAGTGAACTAAAAAATAGAGGAATAAGAGTTACTAGTTTTTCAGCTGACGGAGATTCTCATTCATTAAAAGCAATGAGAGTAATGTGTGGGTTTTTCCCTGATACGTTCAGTCTAAGACCTACAAAGTCATTGCCAACCTTTTCATATGATAGCTCACTTAACAAATGGCTGTGGTAAATTGTTTCTTATGCTTTGTGTACAAGACATGGTACACTTGGGTGTAAAGCTTAAAGCTTGTTTGCTAAAACCTGCCATTACTTTGCCACTAGGCTCCTTCATAGCAACTAGTGTTCATTTACACATCATCATAGGTCTACATAGTAAGGAGAGACATGGTTTACGTCACTGTGACATTGATCATCGTGACCGATAAAACTTCGATGCTGTTGAGCACATACTTCAGCTTCTGCACTACTTGACGACATACCAGAAGCCCTTGGAACAAAACTGTACATTAATTTAATACAAAGCAGTGTACACAGTTCTTTGGGCAAAAACATGAGCCCTGAAAAAAGATTGGAAGAGTTATGGTATTTAGTCTTCTTTATTCGATATTAGTGTTGTTGGATGTCATCATACAAAATTCAATTTGCAAAACAACTTTATCACTGGAAACGCATACATGTGCATTGAGATCAATGCTCATTCATGACTTGCCTTTATTCTAATTATGAGGGACATGTCAGTTGATAGTGCGTCCATGTGCTTACTTTAATCCGTGGTTATTAGGTTCCCAGAGTTGTGAACGAACCTGTAGGCTACTTCGCAGCATGACTGGAAACTTTTCGACTGTAGTCAACTTCTCTATGTTGTGTTATTTACAATGAATACATAAGCTTGCAGTCAAAGATGATTTGGAATCTAAGGAAAAAAGGATGCATCATTAAATTAGAATTCCACGCATTGATAAGCACATACACAATGATGGTATTGGAATTGAGCAACAATATATCATTAATCTCTCAACCAATGATATAATTGAGATACTTACAAGAGCTGAAGCTAAGGCAAAAAAAAGAAAGTAAGGAAAAATTAGGAATGGCAGATGATTTGAAAAAGCACAACAAATTGGAGATACCACCAATCCTGCCCAACTTACATAATTTAGTTGTAGAGTAGGATGATGATAATGATTATGATAATGACAAATTGGCTGAAACAGGAGAAGACGAGGGAAATGATGAGGATGATGATAGAGAAGTGGAAGATGAAGCTAGTCCTGGAGATGATTTTATATCGTCCAATGAAATGATTTCAGAAATTATTGCTGATGTTGATAGACTGAATGAAAAAAGGTAGTTGATGACACTGTAAAACAGCAAGTGAGAAAGTTAAAGACATCACTTTTGTCTGTAAAGGATAAGCAATCCAAGTTTCCTGTGTATTTAAAGAAAAAAAGGAAAAAGAGACAGAAGACAGATGACACATTCTTCATTTGTTGAAGTAAAATTAAGAGGAAGGAATGTTTATATCCGAAAAACCACAGCAATATGGTTATTCAAGATACAGAACGAGTTGCTCAACACATTCTCGATTTGTTGAAGTAAAATTAAGAGGAAGCAATGTTTATATCCGAAAAACCACAGCAATATGATTATTCAAGATACAGAACGAGTTGCTCCTGATTGCCATTACTGTGTTTGAGACATATAACCGGGAGAAAGCCAGTCTGTAGACAGGCATGTACCACCTGACAATAGTAACATACCAATAATAGCAGATCATATTGTAGATGGAGATATTTGTGTGTTTGAAGCTATCAACCAGTAGAAAATTGGGAGAGTCCTACAAATCAAAATATAATAAAAGTGGAGTAAAGGCTAAGGAAATCCCACACAAAGGAATTTATGGTAGTACAAATGATCAACTAGGAATTTTATGTCCTTGGTATGAGTGTAACAATTCATGTACTATGTTCTACTAATCATGAATACAACTCCATTAGTAACTACATCTGTACATTGAAAAGTGGTTGTGTTGAAAATCATTGCTAGTGTGATAGAATTACAAATGCAACACTCATTCCATTAGATAAGGAATTCACTATTAGTCAAAGTTACTTTAATGAGATACAAAAAAATATGTCAAGATTGAGTCATTTTGCTCCCATCAAACCTCAGGAAAATGCACAGAATCCATCAAAAAAGTGGATTTTTATTGATAAGCTCACGTTGATAGAAAAAGCGAAGATGGCAATTGCGTATGGGCAGCAACTTTCTGCCATCCATATCACAGCAGCACAAAGACTTTTAAAGGCTCAATTTAGTCATTTGAATGCGTTATAGACTACAATATACCAACTATCAAAGCCACTAACTCACAATCAAAATGTCATTCAAATATTAAACGTAGAAAACCCAGATAATATTAACATAGATCATTGGTCAGTTCTAAGTACAGTGAATTGTGAGAACACTCTTAGTAAAGTGACATGCTCATACTATGACTCCGCATATTCCACACTGCCTTTCAATACAGATGATGTGATAGCTCAACTTCTAACAAGCAGTAACTGCTTTGACATCAGTCAGCATTATATCCATTGGAAGCAAACAGGATGTACAGATTGTGGTCTTCATGCTGTTGCTATTGCTACAAGCCTTGCTCATAACATAGACGCAGCTACTGTGATTTTTTGCCAGGAAGATATGACAGCACACTTTATACAGTGTATAGAAGAAAGAAAAATGAAAACTTTTCCGATAGCAAAAGCTCAAAGGCATCAAAACCCTGTAATCAAAGAAATTCATATTTACAGCTGTCTTATATGCTGTTGTGGAGACAATGGATCAAGTATGGTACAGTGTGATGGATTCACTATTTGGTACCATGTGACGTGTGTAGATGCATTCAGTAGTGATGACAAGACTGGTACGGTCAATGCTGTAACAATTCAAAAGATAACTAGAAACTAAATGTGTCATACAGAAATCTGTCCCTTTTCTTTTCAATGTCTTTTCCACCACTAGTACTTCTTGACATACATGTACTAATCAATTAATCCAAAAATCTAGGAAACAATCGAAATAATTTATGAAATAATCAAATAATCCATACCAATAATCCAAATAATCCATGAAATAATCAAATAATCCATGAAATAATCAATAATGCATGGAAATAATCAATAATCCATGAAAATAATCAATAATCCAGCCAATAATCATTACAATCATAAAAATGAGTAATCTCTAAGAATCCAGAAATAATCTGAACATCTCTAATAATCAACCTAGGATTTTATAATGCGTACACCAATTTGCCCCATTGCGAACCCCTCGGTAGCAACAGCTTCAAGCAAATTTTTCTCCATTTGAACTTGTATGGTCATGTGATCTGTCATGTGATGTCATTTATAACACAAAGTAAATGGAAAAATTAAAAATTGGTTTCCCAGCAATTTCTCAGCTTCTTGCTTGGAATGATAAATGAAGACTTTTAACTCGAGATGGGTAAGCGGCACTGATGCACAACAAGCACCAATCGAAGGTTAACCATAAGAGCAATTTTTGATACAATAATATAATTTTCCAATTCTTTGTGTTTAGGTCGATTTTCTTCGACCACGCCACATATACATCATTTAAAGCCTGTGAAAAGATTACATAAATTATAAGGTTACTGCCAACACACAAAGCAACACTTATTAAGTGTAAATATTTGACTGACTCTATTCAGCTACTAGTTAACACTGAGATAACTGTAAAAAATATTAAATAAATGAAGTCTTTTTAATTACTGTACATCTAACCATGTTCAGTCCTCCACAATTCCTCACTTTTTCTTTAGCACAAAGTGCTCCTCTGAATTTAGTCTTGACAGAGCATCAGTGTTAGGATTCTTAGATTTATTACGGTATTCAATATTAAAGGTATAGGGCTGGAGCAATGAACTCCACCTCGTTAAGCGAGCATTCTTCTCCCTGAACTTATTCAATCTTTGTTGTGTTCTATGGTCCATGTAGATGAGAAAGTGTCTCCCCATTAGATAAACTTTAAAATGTTGTACCAATAGTACAACTGCTAAACACTGTTTCTCTACAGTGGATTAGGCCTTTTCTCGTGGGAGTAATTTCCTACTAAAATAAGCTATGGCTCTATTCCTGTCTTCTACCTGATTCAGTACAGCTACCACTCCTACTCTAGTGGCATCAGTTTGTAACATAAAAGTTCACGTAAAATCAGGATTCCTCATTAGTGGCGCATTAATCTGGATATTTTTCAATCTTGTAAAGGCGTTATTAGCTTGACTATCCCATGAGATCTTTTGTGGTGCATTCTTCTTTGTTAATTCAGTTAAAGGTTCTGCAACCGTGGCATAATTTTGTAGTAACCGGTCATTCCAAATAAGCCCTAACGTCTTTCTTTGTCTTAGAAATCTCCATCTGAGCTGTTGCTTGTACTTTGCTGTCCTCTGGTCTGACTCTTTTCCCAATTTTATATCCCATGTACATGCAGTCTTCTTTTCCAAATACACACTTAGCAGTTTTTATAGTTAAATTAGCTTCTTTCAGATACTGGAAAATCTTCTCCAGATGCTCTAGATGTATGTCCAAGTTGGTGCTATTTATGGCAATGTCATCCAAGTACACACCTGCATAGTCATCTCAGTACATTGTCCATCATTTGTTGGAATGTGGCAGGTGCTCCGCTTAGTGCAAATGGCATAGTGATAAATTGGAATAGTCCATTTGGGGTACTAAAAGCTCTTTCCTTTTTGTTGTTATCGTTCAGGATACTTGCCAGTATCCTTTAGCAAAATCCATGATTGAAACAAGCTTTGCTTCTGCTACTTAGCTCTTCCATCCTAGGCAATGAATAGGCATCAAATTTAGTCACCACATTTAATCCCCTGTAATCAACGCATAAACTAACTCCTCCATCTTTCTTCTTTACAGTGACCATCAGTGAGGCCCATTCGCTCACAAATTTCTCAATTATTCCATTATTTTCTATTTCATCCATCTCTTTCATGACCTTTTGATATGCTTGTGGCATTCGATACTTCTTCTGTCTCACTGGAATAGCTTCTAGTGTTCTTATTCTGTGTGTTGCTTTGTGTGTCTTATCTGGTGTACCCTTTTTAATTTCTGAAAATTTAGCTGGCAGTTGATCAATGTCCTGTGGTTGATCCTTCGTCAATTGTTTACCATATTGTAATTCTTTATCCTCACTCCAGAAGTACTCCTGCAGTCCTTCATCTTGAATAACTGCATTTACTTCAGTGGCTCTTTCTTGCAATTTCTTGTGAAGATTGATGTAAAATCTGCTTCCGTACTCTATTATCTGGCAACAAAATTTCATACTTCACTTTTCCTGTACATCTCAGAATCTCATATGGCCCTTACCAGTCTGCCATGAACTTCTTTCTGCTACTTGGCAGTAATTGTAACACCTTGTCACCTGGCTTTAAGTTCAGTTCTCTCATTTTCTGATTGTAATACTCTTTCCGTGTAACTTGAGCCTTCCTAGCGTTTTCTTCTACACTCTCTCTGGCATCTTCCATTCTCTCTCTGATATCCATTATGTATGAAAGGTTGTCTGTCTCCACCACCTCGCTCTGAATTCGTCCTGTAACACGTCTAATGGTCCTCTAACATCTCATCCATACAGTAACTCAAAAGGGCTAAAACCTAAAGTAGCTTGGGGAGGTAAGCAAATAAAACAAGTGGTAACATAATATCCCACTCTCCTCTCCCTAAGAACCATCTTTAACACTGCTTTTAATGTCCTACTGAAGCATTCGACCAGTCCCTCTGTCGATGATACGTGCTACTCTGAAGCACTGATACATCAATTTGTACAGCTCCCCCAGAAGAGATGATGTGATGTTTGTCCTTTGATCTGAGAGAATCTTGTCCGGTATCCTGTATCTTGCAAACAAGTCAATTAAAACCTCTGCCACCTTAAAAGCTCAATGTTTCTCAAAGGTATAGCCTCTGGGTACTTTATAGCATAGTCGCTTACTAGTACAATGAAACGGTTGTTATGTCTTGTGCAGGGAAGTAGTCCAATTATGTCATTGGCAATCCGTTTGCATGGTTTCCCAATGATTGGTAGTGGTATGAGTGGGGCTATCCCTCTTTGTCCTCCATAAATATGGCATTTATTACAGGTCTCAATAGTTCCTTACATCAATGAACAGTGTTGGCCATTAAAAATGTCGTAGTATCCTCATTGTAGTCTTCTCGTGTCCTAGATGTCCCGCAAATGGTTGTCGTGCTAAATTAATCACCCGGTCCCGATATCTTTTTAGCAGAACAATCTGTTTATAGGTGGTGCCCGTGGCTCCTCTTGGTTTCCATAGTCGGATTTCACATGCTTGATCCTGCTAGGGTCCTCCTGCTTCATCCATTATTGTATCTCGCCATCTCCCTCCTGCTCTTTAAGTTGTATCATAGTCTGTGTCCTCATCCATCTGCAATTATGTTCCTGCCTTGCCTCTCTAGTTAGATATTCCCTGCTCCTTGGTTGTTCCTCTAATAATTCCTCATCGAACTGGAATTCTTTTTAATAGTTCCTTTCTCCAATAGTTTGCCATCAGCTCCCAATGGCTCCTTCCCAGTCCTAAATGTCTCCAGGTCAGTCCGAAATATCTCAAATAGCTTGTCTTCTGTCCTTA